>NC_025997.2:111581990-111783728 GCF_000442705.2 Elaeis guineensis | reverse complement strand
CATCTGATTAAGCATACCTTGGCATCCTTCTTTGCTAGGAGATGTCTAATAGCTGAGTGATCGGTGTAAACAATGGTGTGGGTCCCAACCAAATAAGATCTAAATTTTTTTAAAGCAAAGACAATGGCAAGGAACTCCTTCTCAGTTGTGGTGTAGCTAAGCTGTGCATCATTTAAGGTTTTACTTGCATAATATATCACTCTAGGCAGCTTATTTATCCGTTGACCTAAGATTGTGTCCACAACATGATCGGACGCATCACACATTAATTCAAATGGTTCAGACCAGACAGGAGGATGAATGATTGGAGCTGATACAAGTATTTTTTTAAAAAATTCAAAAGATTCCAAGCACTCATGAGTAAATTCAAATTTTGTATCCTTTGCCAAAAGATTAGTCAGTGAACGTGCTACTTTGCTAAAGTTGGCAATAAACCTTCTATAGAATCCAGCATGATCTAAAAATGAACGTATTTCTTTCACAGATTTAGGTGGTGGAAGACTTGCAATTAGATCTATTTTGGCCTTGTCTACTTCAATCCCCATTTTAGAAATGACATGGCCAAGAACTATTCCCTGTTTGACCATAAACTGATATTTTTTCCAGTTGAGAACTAAGTGCTTCTCCTTACATCATTCTAGAACTAATTGCAGGTGATTCAGACACTCGGAGAAGGTTAGGCCAAAAACAGAAAAGTCATCCATAAAAATTTTTAGAAATCGTTCTATCATATCTGAAAACATGCTGATCATGCATCTCTGGAAGGTTGCCGGTGCATTACATAGTCCAAAGGGCATTCGTCTATAGGCAAAAGTACCAAATGGATAGGTGAATGTAGTCTTTTCTTGATCTTCAGCGGCTATGGGGATCTGGTTGTAACCAGAGTATCCATCAAAAAATAGTAAAACTCTTGTCCGGCTAGTCTTTCCAACATTTGATCAATAAATGGCAAAGAAAGTGATCTTTCCTTGTCACAGCATTCAACTTTCTATAGTCTATACAGACCCTCCATCCTGTTTGGGTCCTAGTTGGGATAAGTTCGTTTGCATCATTTTGGACCACTGTTACCCCAGATTTCTTGGGTACTACTTGAACTGGGCTTACCCAAGAGCTATCAGAAATAGGATAAATTATTCCACTATCTAGGAGTTTCAGAATCTCCTTTTTAACTACACCTTCATAGCTGGATTAAGCCTTCTTTGGGCTTCTCTTGTTGGTTTAGCCTCTTCCTCTAAGTATATTCTATGTTGAACTATAGAAGGGCTTATTCCTTTGATATCTGCTATGGTCCAACCTATTGCTTCTTGATTTGCTTTTAGAACTGACACTAACTCCTCCTCTTGCTTGGGATCTAGGTCTGATGCAATAATTACAGGCAAAGTTTCTTTGGGTCCTAGATATGCATACTTGAGATGTTCTGGGAGGGGTTTCAGTTCTAAAATGGGTGCTTCCTCTATCGATGGTTTAGGTGATGATTTCACCATCTCAATGATTGGTTCAGTAGAAAGTGTCGATTTTGATTAATCTAATTTTCTTTAAGTATTTCATTGACATCCTCAGACTCATGGATTAACCAGGGGTTAGACTCTAGGTCGACTTCATCATCACTAATGTCAATGGGTTCATAAATACCATCTTGGACTACATTGACATCAGCATGAGAAGAGGATTCCTGTTCTAAGTTAAAAACATTAAGCTCAATGATCATATTCCCAAAGGATAACTTCATTAGACCATTTCGATAATTGATTTCAGCATTGGCCGTAGCTAAGAATGGTCTTCCTAAAATGACAGGTATATGTCCTTTAGGATTCGCAACTAGCTCAGTCTCTAAAATAATAAAATCTACAGAAAAAATGAAATTTTCAACGTTTATCAGAACATCCTCGACCATTCCCTTAGGGATCCTGAGAGATCTATCGGCTAACTGTAATGTGATCTCAGTAGGTTGAAGTTTTTCTAATCCTAGTTGCTCATACACCGAATATGGAAGGATATTCACACTAGCTCCTAGATCTAGCAAGGCCTTTTTTATATTGGTTTCTCCAATAACATAAGAAATTGTTGGAGCTCCAGGGTCCTTATATTTAATTGGCACATGGCTAGATAGATATGAACTGACACTTGCAGCCAAAAATGCTTTCTTTGGTACATTAGTGGTCCTTTTCCTAGTACAAAGATCTTTTAAAAATTTGGTATAAGTTGGAACCTGATGGATTATATCTAAAAGAGGAATATTAACTTGGACTTGTTTAAATACCTCTAAAATTTTGTCTAAATATTCAGATTTATTGATTTCAGTCTGTTTGGAAAAGAAGCTCTAGGACTTTTAAGTACTGGACTAGGTGAATTTTCAGTTTCTGGTGCTTGAGGTTGAAAGGTAGTAGTTTTAGAAGGTGACTCGACAGATGAGTCCTCTATATCATCAAGTGCAACTACCTTATTGTCTATTTGTTTTCCCATCTTAAGGTATGAATGGCATTTACACCATTAACTTGGTTTCCTTGTTGGGGTCGTGGACCATTTTGGTTCCTAGGATTTGGCTCAGGTTGGCTAGGTAACCTACCATGTTCTCGTTCACTAATGGTCGACGCCAGCTGACTTACTTGCATTTCCAGATGGGCTATAGCTTGGGTGTTATTATTTATGAATTGACCCGTGGTTTGCATAAAGCTGGTATGTGTCTTCATCATGACTTCTAGGCTTTTCTCTAAAGAGGTAATTTTCTTGTCATTATCATGGAAGCCTGGCAGGTTGTTCATCACTGGGTTGGACCTTAGATTTTGCTGATTGAAATTTAGATTGCCTACATTAGGATTCTGGGACCATGAGAAATTCGGATGATTCCTCCAACCTGGGTTATATGTGGGTGCATAAGGATTGTTCAATGGTCCTTGATAGGTGGCATTCACCTGTGCACACTCATTCGAGTAGGAACATTCTTCTAAGACATGGTCTGGTGCATTGCACCCTTTACACATGGGTGCAGATATTTGATTTACATTGGCTGGTCTCTGTAATTCTAAGGCTTTCAATCTACGTGTTAAGGTTGCAATCTTGGCCTCTGATGCTAGGGTTGGTTGAATTTGATGCATTCCTCCTCTTGAAGGTGTAGCTTTATCAGGTTCCCTAGTTGTTTCCCACTGTAAATTTTTCTCGGCTAGGTCTTCTAAGAATTGCCAAGCTTCAGTAGTTTCTTTGTCCATAAATTGGCCTTGGCACATGGACTCTAGCATGGTTCTTGAGTTTGAATCTAACCCCTCATAGATGATCTGGCATAGTCTCAAGTTTCTATTCCATGGTGTGGGCATTGGGTCAAAAGATTCTTGAAATGATCAAAGTACTTCCAAAATGATTCACCAGCTAGTTGGTAAAATTGATTTATTTCATTCCTAATCCTAGCTGTTTTATGATGGAGGAAATACTTTTTCAAAAATGTTCTCACAAATCCTCCCAGGTAGTGACAGAATGGTTTGGTAAACTATAAAGCCACTTCTTAGCATTATCCTTAAGGGCAAAGTTGATTAATCTAAGTTTGACCTCATCCTCTGTTAATTGCAGTTTCATGGTTGCACATACCTCCTCAAATTCTCTAATAAATATATAAGCATCCTCTAATCCTGTGAATTTTGAAAGCATATTTATGATTTGAGGTTTAATTTCAAAATTGTTAGCTGTGGGTTGTGGCAACCTATACAAGATGGTTGGATGGAGCCAACTAGATAACACAAATCCTTAAGGGTCATGGGTTGGATTGGTTCAGCCATTGGAACAACAGGAATTGACTCAATTCTAACTAGATGACCCGACACTCTTCTCCACACACGAGGTGTACGGTTCTCGATGTTTATACAATTTTTTTTATAAAAATTTTATGTATAAGAAAAAGAAAGAAAAGAGAAAAAGTTCTAAAGAAAAGATCCTAAGGAGTCCTAAATCTAAAGAAAAGTAACCAAATTAATTTAAATTTTAATAAATTTTTTTTTTATTTTTCAAACAAGTGAAACAATAAATTAAACTCAATCTATCCTAGGATTAACTTAAATCTAGACAGCTCCTAACTGTTCCAAGATGACCCTTCAAGCCTTCCAAGTGGAGATTGATCAACTAGTTAGCCAGGTTAGTATAAGAGGTGGGAGGTTCACTCATCGTTGCCTTTCTAGACACCAAACGAGTTGGCCAGGCCAGCAACTGAACCAATTTAACAAACCACCCTCAGGACTTGCCTAGACACCAACTAATCAAACAACTCAAACTTGTAGAACTCTTAGGGTTCCTTGTCCTATTGAGCTCGAATTCCTTAAGGTTGACGTCTAATTGATTTTAAGATTAAAGGTCTAGGTAATGCAATATGATGGAGATGGTTTTTGGGCTAAGAAAGGGTAATAAAATCCCCACCTTATCTTGTTAATGGGTTTATGCCCTTAGATTAATTATGAAAATGTAAATGCAAATAAACAAGATAACCAAGAATGTAAAAGATTTTAATTTAAAAATTTTTTTTTTAATTTTGATATTTTACTTCACGATTATGAAATATCTTTTGTTTTATTTTATTTATTTTATTTTTATTTTTATTTTTATTTTTTTTTGTGATTAAGTAAATTCAAATGATTAGGTCTAAAAGAAAAAGTAATTAACTAAAAATAATAAAAGAAAAATTAGAAGCGTACCTGAGTTTTCCAGCAATCACCAACTAAATCTAGAAATCTAAAGGAAAAAGAAAGAGAGTTATAAAGCACGAAGAACAAATATTTAAAAATAATTTAAAATGCCAAATCCCCGGCAACGGCGCCAAAAACTTGATGTGCAAATCTTAAAATTTATAAATAAAACCGCAAGCGCACAGTGTGCAGAGTAGCACGACCAGCGAGTACGGGTCGATTCCACAGAGACTTGATTTAAAAATGATTTTCAAATCTATGCTCAAACGAGCTTTAACGAAAATCGAAAATCGAAAGTTGTTTGCTAAAGACAATAAGACTAAGGATCTAGGGTTTTTGAATCCACTAGATCTAGATTAGGGAATTCTACCTAGAATTTTTCTTATTGATCGTAACGACTACTCCTCTTGTCTTTCCCAAGCATAGATTATGAAGGGACTAAGGTCCAACGATAACCCATCAAGATTCTTTACAGGGGAGTAGTAACTAGGATCCCTTAGGGTTTTCTCCTCCTATGCACTGAATCAAGCATGAACTATGAAGGGACTCTGACCCAACTGTAGTTCATCAAAAATTTTTGGCAAAAGAGGAAGAAAAAGAAACCCTAAGAAAAAGAAAGAACCCTATGTAAAACCCCTACTCATGATCTAGCTTCATCGCAAACCCTAGAAGGGATGCTTAGCTAGACATGATCTAAATCTACTTGCAAAATTTAAATGCAGAAAAATAAACTACCCTAATTTCATAAATTAAACTATCCTAATTGCATAAATTTAAACTGCATAATTTAAACTATCCTAATTGCAAGAAAAATAAATTACATAATGTAAAGAGATAAAATTACATAAAAATAAGATTTTATATAAAAAAAAAAATATTACAAAAATTTCAAAGCTCGAGGTTTGAGAAGAAAGCTAAAAACCCCACTATCTAGGGTTACAAGCTTGATCGGAAGGCCCCCCCCAATCCTTAAAACAAGGGCCTTTGGGGGCTTTTTATAGGCATTTGGGGGTTATAAGATTTTCAAAACTTTAGATGTGGGACTAAGAGATTTTAGAAGGCTGTTAGAGGGGTTTAGGGGCTCAAATCTCGCTCAAAAAGCACTTAAATCCATCAAGAAACCCTAGAAATTATTTCAGCCATCCGATCTTCATCTAAAGGACCCAATTCATCTAATAAATCAAGCCGGAAGCGATTCTGGGCCGTCAGATCATGATCTAGGTGAAGCGCTGCCGTTGGATCGTGCTGCAGAGATGGGATCAGGTCGGATGCATCGCGGACCGTCCGATCAAGGCGCTGGAAGATTTCGTCCGTTGGATCGTGCTGCAGAAGGATCCCGTGTTGTCCTAGTGTTTATTGATTCTTGCAATTGCCTTGATTACGGTTGGATCTTGATCGGCTGCGATGGTGGCCGTCCGATGGCGCAAAAATATGGAGCGTTGGATCTTGATCAGAGAAGATCGGACCATCGAGTGATGTGAAGTTACCAGGTTGCCCTTCGGACCTTCTTCTCTCTCCTCATGAGCCCTGGACCGCGCGCGTGGATCGGGCTCGCGATGCGTTGCGGTGAGCTGAGACTCGCTGATTGGCTGGTTTATGGTGCGCCGATGGATTCATGGTCCAGGCGCCTGTTGCTGTGGACCAGGTGGCTAACCAGATCACCAAATCAGTTGATTTTTGGCCAATTTTGACCTGATTTGACTCGGGTTTGACCCAATTGAGTCTTCTTTCTTCATTCTTCAATTCCTGAGTCAATTTAACTCCATTTTGTGTAAAATTTATGCCGTTGGAATCCTCTTTCCTTGTTCTTTCTATTGATGATCTCTTCTTCTGCAAAATATAATAACAAGTATCAATTTTCTAATAAAGTTAGATAATTTAGATATTAATTGATACTTTTTATGTCAATTTGTGACATAAATCAGGTATCTAAAAGGAGGAATCGAACCTTATTGGACATGGTCTGATACATGATAGGCTTTACGAGTCTGTCAATTTTCTTTTAAAGATATGCTTTAGAAACTGCCTGCTATATTCTAAATAAGGTATCGAGCAAGTCTATCGATAAAATTTCATATGAAATATGGACTGGATGTAAGTCAGTACTCTCACACCTTAGGATCTGAGAGTATTCAGCTTATGTCAAGCATTTAAAGATAGATAAACTTGGATCTAAATCTGATAAATGCTTATTCATAGAGTACCCAAAGAAAACTAAAGGGTGCTACTCTACCTTGCTGAAGATCAAAAGGTATTTGTCAGCAACAAGGTAGTTTTTTTTGAAAAAAAAAATCTTAGAGAAGGAACTAATGCCTATAAAATTAAATTTGAGAAAGTTCAAGAGGTGAAAAGACCGACACACACAGAATTGAATTTGATTGGAGAATCAAATCTGGAGCCAGTAGAGGCACCATTAAGGAGATCTGATAGAGTACCGCATCAGCCAGACAGATACTATAATTTTTTAGTCTGAAACGGTGACCCCATCGAACTAGATAAGAACGATGAGGATCTGATTATCTATATGGAAGCCATGTAAAGATTTGACTCCCAGAAATGACTAGAAGCCATGAAGTCTTAGATGGAGTCCATAGAGATCAATGGTGTATGGACACTAGTTGATCCACTTGAAGGGATAAAACCCATCGGATGCAAGTAGATTTTCAAAAGAAAAAGAGGAGTGGATGTGAAGGTAGAGATCTATAAAGTCCGTCTAGTTGCCAAAGATTACCATCAGCATTATGGTATTGACTATGACGAGATGTTCTCTCTTGTGGTAATGCTTAAGTCCATACGGATTATGCTTGCTATAGATGCACACTTAGATTATGAGATCTGAAAAATGGATGTCAAAACTGCTTTCCTTAACGAGGAGCTGAAAGAAGAGGTGTATATGATACAGCCTGAAGAGTTCACATCCACAGATGAGTTTAAGGTGTGAAAGCTAAATAGGTCCATTTATGGACTTAAGCAGGTGTCTAGGAGTTGAAACATGCATTTGATAAGGTGATCAAAATATATGACTTCGTTAGAAATGGAGAAGAGCCTTGCATTTACAAGTGGGCTACCAATTCTGTAATTATCTTTCTTGTATTGTATGTAGATGATATACTGTTAATAGAAAATGACATCCTAATTTTACAGAGTGTGAAGCTGTGGGTATCATCACAGTTCTCCATAAAAAATTTGAGAGAAGCAACCAACATCCTAGAGATGAAGATCTATAGAGATAGATCTAGAAGGTTGCTTGGATTGTCCCAATCACGTTTATTGATATCATGTTAAAACGGTTCAACATGAAGAATTTAAAAAAAAATTATCTTCTGATAGATCATTGAATTACTCTCTCCAAGAAGGATTGTCTGACAATCCCTTGGGAGAGAATGTATGAGTAGAATACCATATGCTTCGACAGTGAGATCTATCATGTACGCCATGATATGTACGAGGTCAGATGTGGTCTATTCACTAGAGGTAGAGAGTAGGTACCAGTCTGATCCGGATGAAAATCATTGGAAGGTTGTGAAGACAACCCTTAAGTATTTAAGAAATACTAAGGACCAATGACTTATCTATGGAGACATTGATCTGAAACTTGTGGGATATACTGATTCTAGTTTTCAGTCAGATAGTGATGATAGTAGAAACGTGTCGGACTACATATGTATCTTGAATGGAGGAGCTGTTTGCTGGAAGAGTTTCAAGCAATATACTGTGGCTGATTCTGTATGTGAAGTGAAATACATTACCGCATCTGATGCTGCAAAAGAGGCGGTATGGTTAAAAAAATTTATCACAGAGCTAGGGTTACACCTTCTATTGATGACTCCATCCTGCTGTATTATGACAGTACCAGAACCATAGCTCAGGCGAAAGAACCAAAGTCACACCAGCGCACCAAGCATATTTTGCACCGCTACCACCTGGTAGGAGAGATCATGAACTGAGGTGACGTCGAGATTTAGAAGATCGACGAAAAGAAAAACCTAGCCGACCCCTTCACTAAAGCTCTCGGGATCAAAGAGTTCGATGATTTCAAATGAAAGTTGGGTATAAGATACTATCCCGATTGGCTTTAGTCCAAGTGGGAGTTATTGAAAAATATGTCCTAAAATCAATCATATAACGATTGAGTTTCTTTTGTATACGAATTATTCATTGATAAATAAAAATTATTTTAACATTATTCATCATAAAGTTGCATCTTTCTTGTAGAACTCTTATATTGTGATGAAGTCATTAGAACTATGTTAGTAATCGATAAAGAAGAATTTATCATATAGTTCTTAAACATGTTCGCGACTAAATGATACATTTTTACATAACGATAACGTTTATCGAGTAGAGTTCATTGTGTGCTATATGGATTGGTTATCCTCTTAACCAAGGAGTGTGGTGACACTGATATGGCATACAGATAAGATGTAGGAGTACATAGTCACTGAACAAGTGACTTACCTGTTGAGCATTCTGCTGTCAAGAGTTGCTCACGAAGCGTGTGGACATAAGTGTCCCTCAGATCTGAGATCACTATAGTGACTTGCAAGCAACTCAGTATGCTTTGATATCGAACTATCTGAATTTTTAATGCAGGGATAGAAGGCTACTGAGTACAATCAAGTACTTACGAAGTCTGTGTGTGGATCAAGATGGGATTGACCCTTCTGGATTATAGGAGCTGATGTATCACTATATTTTAATTTAGTAAAATTTTGACTAGGATAATTCATATGATGGATTTGAAAGGTTAAACTATAATGTGGATGAAACACTTAGGGTTGATAGTGTTAGAAAATTGCAACGATTTCGTACGTGAAGTTTAAAAATTTTCTAAGCATCTAAGCAGCGAAAGTAAATCAATTAAAATACTTTAATTAAATCACATACCAGATCTAATCTAAAAATCATAGTTAGAATCTTGATACGAACATGCAACCATGATCTAAAATCTAAAAAAAAATAATTGTTGGTGAAAATAAACAGAGATCAGATCTCCATACTTTTGAATCTACGGATGTCCCGAGTTCTGATCGTAGCTATGCAAGCATCTAGTTTCTACTGGTATCCACATAGAGATGCCTGATCAAAGCATCGAGATCATCAGTGTGCAAGCATCTTGCAGATCTCGCTTCTTATCCTTGGATCTAGATCTCTTCTTGTAGATCTTGAAGAAGGAAATCGCTGTGCGAACTCTTTCGTGCAGCTCCGATGGGATCTAAATTAGATCACCATGAAGAGAAGAAGAACCCTTCTTCTTCTCTTCTTCTCTCTCTTTTCTCTTCTTGGATCTGATCTCTTATCAGATCTTGGCATTGGATGAAGGGGAGAAGGGAGGAGGAGGTGTAGGAAAGGAGATGATGTAAGAAAGAAGACCCCTTTGCATTGTCATGCATGCCTCCTCTCCCCTTGTTTTATTTTTGTCGCACCCCACAAAAATTTCTTACACCCATTAAGAGATAAGATCATATCTTATCTAAATAGGTAAGAATGGCATGGAAAAGGGGAAAGAAAAACTTTGTACCAAGAAGAAAACACGTGAAATCTTCTCACGCCAATCCTTTAGCACACGCCCACCTCTTCATGACTTTTTGTCACATAAAAAATCATTCCACACCTCAAATTCTAACCAGATTAGGATATTCTCTTGATAAGGCATCTATTCAAAATATATTTGGATAGTTGTCCTAAAAGAGAGAGAGTTTCAGAAAGATGGGGTGCCAACTATTGGCGACCCTCCTCTCTTCACGCGCGTAAAGAAATAAGGGGCGAGAAAACCATCACCGCTCTTCCCTTTTGGCATGAATTCTGAAAAGAGAGTCTTAGAGAACCTGGACTCTCTGTGTCATGATTCTACTGGTTCAGATTGGGTCTTAATCTGATTCAAATCAAGTCCAAAATGAATCGAATTCGAAAAGGCTATCAAGCTTGATCCAATCAAGCTTGAAATATAAATCTGATTTGGATAATTGAACCCAATAAGTATTAAATTAAATTAAGTCTAATTAAATTTAATTTAATTTAAATTAACTAAAACTTAATTCATAATTTAATCAGCATCAAAAAAATTATAACATTTACAATTAAGTCCCTGTGTTAACAATTGGCAGCTATCAAAACTGTAACGCTTACAAATTAGTAGTTTCTAAAATTCAAACTATCAATCTGATTGATAATTCGAATATAATTCAAGCCATCGATCAGGTCATGCTCCTTTTGTGCATGATCCCTCGGGTTCTATTTTGTCTGGTAGTGAGACATACCGTGATCTCCATCACAGTATCATCGAAACTCTTTTCGATGGGCTGAAATGATTCCAACTCACCTCAACAAGAATCATTCATCCGAAAATGATCTTAGTGAGTTCTCACAATCCACCAGTGATATCTAGCAGTATGTAGTGGCAATCTAGTAGAATAAAAAAAATAAACCTCTAGGTGTAGTTATTGTATGATATAATTCCTCTATCATGAGTTCTGACTTGACGGAGGTTATGGAGAACTCGTCAAACTCCATCGTCAGTCATATGCTAGATTGGCTCGACTCGAGTTCATTTGTGAATCTCGTAGAAACTCTTTTTCAGTATTCACTCTTACTTTGAACAGAGATTTTTTGAACTCAGTCTTACGAATTGTATAGGACTTCTCCTTTTCTACCAAGGTCGATAGATTCCATCTAGGTGCATCCTACTCCAAACAGCGAATCTGAACCTACAATAGCCAACATATACAGCAAGGACCCGAATGACTAGGGATCAAAGAAATGTGTAGTCAAACTAAATAACCTTGCTATGAATAGCCAACACATCACAGGTCAAAGGATCAATCACACCACTGCAGCATCGAAAAAATCATTGACGAGTAAGTAGACATCTAAATAATTTCTCGTGTTGGTCACGCTTAGTGTAAGTTATTCTCTAATAACCACCTATACTCTCACTCCAATATCTCTATACTGTAGACTCGAGACTCATCTGCTCAAAAAAGAGATGATCCGTGCATCGATCTTGAATGGATTGATCACTATCCTCCGTGATGATCTTTCGATCGAGAGCATTTAAAAATTAACCACTAATAATGTATGTCTCAAATTCTCAACACCTTGAGAATATACAAAATCATCTTTATTAATTTTTAGGATAAATCATGGACACATATTACATGATTGGTTATAAAGACTGCCCATCAATTATAAAATATATCCTAGAGAAAAGGTATGTGTCAGTCAAGATTGGCTTCTTGGGCACACATCTAACAAACTTCTACTTGCACTAAAGTCAATCTGCCATATACCTGAGCCCCATCTTTTGAAGACAGACTTCGGTGTTTAATTGGCTAAGTGACTCGGGCCCACCACATATTATGTGGAGTCTACTCTCTGTACCTCCATGTATTTCTACTTGAGCTAATCGCGTATATCCTTGTTCTATATGCATGAACTTCTAGTGAGACCTTGACTCCTTAGCAAGGACTATAGAATATTATCTTTGTAGTACAATGTCATAGCATCCAATGGTATGACATCCAGTTCTGCAACTACCATAAGAACCAGAATGCATCCTGCACATCTATAGCATATTCAGCTTCCATTGGTTGATTGTCTGGAATTCTTCTAACATATCGAACCAACATAACTCAAGAATATATGTTGATGTAGATATTCTACCATCAGCATCAGTGTATCCTCCCACTCTTAGCTCTAATCTTTTTTCAAAGACGAAGAATAATCCCTTAGTACTTCTCAAGTACTCAAGGATATTTTTCACAGTAATTCAATGCTCCTATCCTAGATTCGACTAATATCTGCTTGTGACTTTCACAGCAAGATATACTAAGTCGAGTACATAGCTTGGTATACACCTATGCTTAAGAGGATAACGGATCCCTCTTGAAGGTTTCAATGCTGAACCCTTTCAGCACCTCTTCTATATACTTGTCTATGAAAATCAAATATCTTTTTAGGATCTATCTTTATAGACCTTTATTTTCAGAATGTTTGACTTAGGTCTTTGATAAGAAAATTCTATATGTAACCACATCATAATCGATGTCAGTATGGAATCCTCCCACTGACCTTTATATAACTACATGATTTCTCATATCATGTCGTTGTAGATTTTAGGATCATTCCTATGTTCTCAATCTCTCTCGAAAAATATTTTCTCTGAATCCTTTGTAAGAATACCAAATACCTTTCTAAAGGATGGGAGATCCTACTAGATCACGAGATGGAAGATTTACTACATGTACTAGCTCATTTTAAATAGGTTGTACAAGTTCTGTAACTCGTTGTTCTTCAGAGATTCTCTTTTTGAGTTCATCCTCCTACTGTTTTCAAGAAAACAGTATGATCGCTCACAATCACATTGTGAACCACTGAAAAGAGAAAGTGACATTCCAAACTCTTTTGGGATATCCTATAAACGAGCTCTCACAGATCTATCCTCTAACTTGTCCACCATATCATATCTCATATGATGTAATGAAACTAACTTTAGAGGAAACCTAATTTAGATTTCAAAAATTAAATTTTATTTCTAAAAAAATAATAATTAAATTAGTGATATTCATGATGGACCGAATCATATCTCATATAGTGCCATCACTCCTTCAGATACTCCGTTGAGCTGAGGTGTATAAGAAGAATTTCATCATGAAACTATACCATTCTCTTTAGATAATCGATAAATTTTCTATTTTGTATTGCATCTTCGATCCAATCAAAATATCTTTAGAAATTTTTTGATTTATCTTTAGATAATTGATAAATTTTCAAAGTCTTTCAGATTTGTATCTCACATACATACCTATACCATGACTGTTCATCGGTAAAGATGATGAAGTAATAATAACCTCCTAGTCTGGCTCATCAAATGGGCCATGCACATCGTATGTGTGCTAGGATAAGTATCTCAGTGGTCCTTATCCCTTTGACCCACAGAGGATAGCTTGGTCATTAATCCTCAAAAAGATGATTTACAGACTAGATATGACTTAACAGTCAATGAGCCCAAAGGTCTATTTTCTTCAGTTAGTAAATCATTTCTTCTCATACATGACCTAGCCAAAACAACCATCTATATACTTTAGGTTATTTGATTCTAGATCTCTTAGATCCAATGACATTCACTATTTGCTCAAATAAGTTCACAAATGCATCACTATACAAATGATAAAGTATCAAATCCAAACGATAATCATCGAGATTAGGTGTCTACAGCCTAGTATAACTTTTGCACCACTACCGACTCAAAATAGTCACTTCACCTTCCCTTAGTCTTCTTTCTTTTTTAGACCCTATATTAAAGTATGTAATATGCACTAGAGTCTAATGAAAAAGAAAAAATCATAAGATCAAATTTGAGTAATTCGACAGACCTTTGAAAGGTATGTCAATGTTTCTTTAGGTTCTCCAGGTTTGTATCTCTGAACTTTTCAAGGTCTCTTAGTTACTAGAATATTGATCAATTCAGTTAAAGTGCTATAATATTTATTCATATAATAGTTTTATAAACTATCCAAATGAATCAGAGATTGTAGGATCAAATTCATTAGCAAGTTCTGATGCATGATCATGTCGAGCTATTCAAGCTCTTCAATATTTTTGATCATCGATCATGGACAAACTGTCCATATATATGTTGGGAATAGTATCCCAAAGCCAATCGTCAGCCTGTTGACGGTTGTGCTCTTTCTTATATTAGTATATGAATTATAAATTAATAAAAGTTATTTTGATATTTTTCATCACAAATGATTTCATCTTCTAATGAACTCCTGTATTGTGGTGAAGTCCTTAGGACTATTTAGACTCGATAAAGAAGGATTTGTCGTTGAGTCTTTAAACCTGTTCGCGACCAAATGATACGTTGTTACCAAGGACAATAATGCTTATCAAGCATAGGTCATTGTATGTCATATGGGTTGGTTGTCCTCTTAACCAAAGAGTGTGGAGACACTGGTATGGCATACAGGTGAGATGTAAAGGTACATCTGCACTGAACGTGACTGACTTCGGAGCTTTTTCTGCTGTCAAGATTTGCTCCGATAGGATATGGGTATAACTGTCCCTCCGACCTGAGACTACCACAGTGACTTGCAAGCAACTCACTGCACTTAGGCACTGGACTACCTGAATTTCTAATTCAGTGACGGAAGGCTGCTGGATGTAGTCAAGTACTTGACTTATCGGTGCGTGTGTCAAGATGGGATTGACCACTCCAGTTCAGGAGCTGTGTACAGTCGTGTTTCAATTTAGCAAAACCTTGACCAGGGTAGTCCTAGTGAGAAGTCACAGGATTGTTTGAGTTGAGCACGATTCGGATGATCTGATCAGGGTTGACAGTTTAACCCTGAGTCATCCTATACACAGGGGTCAAAAGGAATGAATTATACAATAACCATATTTGCGTAGGTTCTGAATATTGCGATTGCGACTATTCGACCTATCCGAACGTCGGATACCATTGCTAGATGGTCACTTCGATTAGTACAAGAATTGGTTCCTGTGCTACCGACTTAGGTTCGAACCTGCGGGGTCACACACATGAGAGGTTCCTATCTGATCTGATGGCTGGTGAAGAGTCCCACTGGACTGAGACTCTTCGATCAAGAGTCCTATTGCTTGAAGACTCTGTGATTGAGAATCAGGATTCTCTAATCATGAGTTTCACACATTTTGGGTACCGGGGTCAAGAGTCCCACTGGTTTGGGATTCTTCGATCAGGATTTCATATCGATGGACTTTGATGCCCGATTGCCCATCGAATTTGGACTCAGTATTTATAAGAGATTTAATTAGTGATTTGATCACTAATTAACTTAATTTGATTGAGTAATTATTTTTGGATCAAGTCCAATTGAATTAGATTCAGTTGGGTTTGACCCGATTAGGTTAAGAGTTGACCTAATCGCCGAGGTGGTTTGATCCCTGATCTGATCAGGAGTTGGACTTAGTCAATTTTTGATTTGATTAGAATTTTATTGAGTCTAATTAAGCCTAATTGTGTTGGATTTAACTTAGTCTAATTGTGCCTAACATATTTTAATTTGGTTGGTTCAATTAGATTGGTTTAAAATTTCAAACAACCTTGACTTATCTCCCTGCGCCACCTCACCTCACCTGCGCCTATTTGAATTCATGAGAAACAAGTTCTCATGAATTTTCTCTCATGAAAAAGCCTTTCCACGTCCCTCCTTTGTGCACCATTTGGATGGATAAAGATTGGTTGGTTGGCCATTCAAATTCAAATGATGTTTGAATTTGAATGGGCAACTAACCCATACGCCACCTTATCTATTTGTGCACCCTTTGCTCCACATGAGAAAATGTTTCTCGTGTAGACTCTCCACGCACAAAGAGCCCACGCCCCTCTCTTCTCTCACCTTGAGTGGATAAGGATAGGTTGGTTGGCATTTGAATTCAAATTTGATTTGAATTCAAGTGAGCAACCACCTAGCTTTATCCTCTCACGCGGTGAAGACGCGGTAAAGATGCAATCTTGCATAGTTTTAAAAAGGGAAGAGAAGGTGGGGCATGTACAGGAATTTCTTAGAGAGATAGGGTGGCATGAGAAAGGCTCTGTGCATGAGAAAAGAAAAGAAAAGAAGAGAAAAGAAAAGAAACAGATAGGGCGCAGGGTTTTCTGTGTGTACCCTAGGATTACTGCCTAAGGTTCGTGAAGTGAGAAGGTGAGCTACGAGTATCGTGAGCCCACCAAACTTCAGAGAGAGCTTCATCAATCTCTCTACTATCTTTGCTGATGATCTGAAGCATCTGAAGAATCGACAGACACCAATCGAAGGAGTTCGATCAGCATCAGCTGTTGAAAGGGTTCTGTAACGAACTAGCATTCATGAGGAGCCGATCAGACGGAAGCTTCGTGTGGATGATCTGCGGAGGTCAGACATACTATGTGGCTATATTACGATGATCAAATTTTTCTGAAGGTGATCAGACTGCAGCGATCAACTACCTGCACGAAGGTAATGTGTTCTGAACACATAACAGTAAAATATTTACTGTAGAATTCAAAATTTTAAATTTAAATGCATGCTATATATAGCATATTTAGATCTTTATGTAGGGTTAATATATATTAATTAATTAAATTAATTAATAATTTTTACTGTAAAATTATAATTTTGAAAAAGTTTTAAAATTATCATTTTACCCCTGCACACAAATTCACTTCAATTGGTATCAGAGCAGGTTCTAAAATATGATATACATTTGCATGCATAGATTAAGTAGTAATCTAAAAGTATAAATTTGAAATTTGAATTTGAATTTTGAAATTCAAAATTTTGAAATTTGAATTTTGAATTTTGAAATTTGAAATTCGAAATTCAAAATTTAAAATTTAAAAATTTAAAATTTAAAATTTAAAATTTATTTAAAATTTTAAATTTAAAATTCAAATTTTAAAATTCAAAATTTAAAATTCAAAAATTTAAAAATTTGAAATTTAAAATTTATTTAAAATTTAAAATTTAAAATTTAAATTTTAAAATTGGTATATTTAGATATACTTGATCCAAGTAGCAAGTAGTCTAATTGGGTTGGTTGCCATGGTCGTCCGATCATAGGAGAAAAATAGGGTTTAAAGGCCCTCTCCTCCTATTCGATGGGGTTCTCCTATGGCGGTAGGGGTATTGAGCGATTATATTCCATGCAGACGAAGCAGCGAAAGGACTTAATTGCAAAAGTTCAATTGTAAAATTTATCATGAATGTGTTAGATTAGATCTAAAGGAATATTTATGATTTATTTTGATTGAGTTATTTTTTGTTATGTAATTAGCAATAGGATTGCTGTTTATGAAATGTGCTGATCCGTTTGTGAAATGAGTTTACACATTTGGTGAACAGAAAATACAATCTTTCAAATTTGAAAATTATTTTCGAAATACCAAACCCTGACCCATCAGCCCAAATACTTAATTAAAAGAATTAAGTGTTGTCTATTTGGTCTAGAATTATGAATTAAGACCTAAGACAATTGCATAAATTTATGGGTCAATGGGTTAGATGGATTAGGTCCATAATTGGGTTAGACCTAAGGTTAGCTTAGAGAAATGAACTAAATTAGAGTAATTGATCAAATCTAATCAAAAATTAAATTAAATTAGGTCAAGGACACTCTAGACTCAACTCCAATAGTTGTAGTTGAATGGTCCATGTCTTTAACTAGACCAAGATGGACTTAATTCATGGCTACGTGGTGGAACCCTATTTACTAAGTTGATCAAATTAAAACTAATGAATCGATTGGTGTCTAAGATAAGTTCGGCAGTCTGACCAGTGGTTTTTAACTGGGAGCTACTCGTGTTGATTCGATCTCTGACGAGTTAATGGCATATCCTTTCCACTGATCTCACTTACCTGGCCAACCTAGTGAGTTAGATTTTGATTAGATCACTTAGTGATTAGGGCTCACCCATGTCATTAGGTAAATCAATGTGACTGATTTAGGTACTCCTAATGCCGGCTTTAATTAAATCTATTTTTAATCTGACTTGATGAAGTCAGTGGGAGGATTGAAATTGGCTAGTTAATTTTTTTTCTTCTATCCTTTAATAAAATCTTCAAAAATTATTAGGTCCCTAAAAATGATTAAGTTATAGTGATAACTAAGTCATAGCCTCCCATTAAGTGAGTGATAATGAGTCCATTAGTTTAATAATCACTGGAGGCCCAAAGGCCTGGTGCTTATTGATTAATGGAATTATCATTCATAATATGATAATTTGGTTGAGTCTTTTTAATGATGGTCAGGTTGGCCGGCCAAAGTCGGGTCTGATCATTTATTGATCAGATTCACCAAATCAAGTCATGTTAATGGTTGGACCTAACCAGATCTTTTCAGTGGAGGCCAAAGCCTACTGATTAGGATCTGGGGCAAAATTAATTACTAGAAGTTGTTTAGAGAAATAACTAGTTATGAACCTACCCATAGATGCACATGGGTTGACCAACCAAAGTTGGGCTCGTGTGTGGTCTGTATGGATTCTGGTACCCACTAAGGAATTAAAGTAATTCTTCGAATTGGAGGTTGAGGCTACAAGTTCGTAAAAATACTGGGAGAAACTTTAGACTAAAGTCCAAATCTTTAGTATTAATAATTTATGTACTAATAAAGGTCTGATTTTCTTTTATGCAGCTATGGCCACTACCCTATCCCTCTGGTCATTATTAGATAATGACAAGCTCATGAGACCTAATTTCGATAGTTGGTATCAAAAATTGAAAATCGTCTTTGAGCATGAACGGATCTTTTATGTAGTAACGGATCCGACACCTGAGGAGCCAGCCCCGAACGCTAGAGGGACGGTCCGAGACACTTATCAAAAGTGGCTCAACGACCGCACCATCGTTCGGTGCATAATGCTGGCGGCAATGAATGATGAGTTCAGCCACAGGTTCGAGAACGCCCAACCGCAGGAGATGCTTCAAATGTTGAACGACTCCTTTGGCATGCCTGCCGACGTTGAAAGGTACAAAACTAATTATGCCATTTTCAATGCTCGAATGAGGGATGGGGCTTCAGTCACCGATCATGTACTGTACATGATCGAAATGATTGAGCACCTAAGTAAACTGGGCTTTCCCTTGCATGAGTAGCTCGGTAAGGATGCGATCCTTAATTCTTTGCCCAAGTCCTTCCTCCCCTTCCTTACTTATTTTTGGATGACAAAACCTACAGTAAACTACCACGGTTTGTTAGAGTTGCTGCAGAACTTTGAGAAGGACCACCAGCTCCATAAGGAGTCGGTGAATATTGTGGGAGGGTCTTCTTCTTGTCGTCGACCCTTTAAGAAAGGGAAGAAGAATAAGAAGAAGAAGAAGAATAAGAAGGTGCAGCCGTATGCTGGGACGTCTGCACAGGGTCAGACCAAGAAGTGCAAGCTTGACCAGAGCCAGACGGAGTGCTTCTTTTGTAAGAAGCAGGGGCACTGAAAGAGGAACTATCCTCTATACATTGCCTCCCTGGACCCGAACAGGCTGAAGAAGAAGCAAGGTAATTATATGATAACACCTTGCAACTTTTTCATTTGTGATACTACTGCCTGGGTATTGGATACCGGAAGCTCTTATCATATCTGTAATTCGATGCAGGATCTGCAGGTCAGTAGGAGATTTGATGAAGGCGAGAGGTTCCTAAACATTGGAGATGGAAGCAAAGTTTCAGTTCTAGCTTTAGGAATCATGAACCTTGTAATCAACTCTCGTAATATAATTCTGAGTGAATGTCACTATTGTCCAAGTTTTTTATTAAATATTATTTTTGTAGGCCTTTTGACCATGTACAGTTATAAATTTTTAATAAAAAGAAATGTTTGCAATATCATTTTGAATGGTGTTATAATATTTATTGGACAACTAAATAATAGAATTTACTTACTATCACAGCCTGTTAATATGGTTCAAACCTTCGATAAATATCCTAGAATGGATAATATGTCAGAAGTCTACCTTTGACACTGTAGGCTAGGTCATATCAATAAGAACAAGATAAATAGGTTGGCTGAAGAAGGAATTCTTGAAGTTGGTGATTGTGAATCATTTCCAACCTGTGGGTCCTGTCTTCTTGGGAAGATGATCAAATCACCTTTTACTAGAAAAGATGAGCGAGCCAGTGAACTTTTGGGTCTGATACATTCTGATGTATGTGGACCCATGAGCTCAAGTGCAAAAAATGGATATTTCTACTTCATAACCTTCACAGATGACCTATCGAGGTATGGGTATGTCTACCTAATGAAGCATAAGTCGGAGTCGTTTGAAATGTTCAAACTATTTCGAAATGAGGTAGAAAAATAAACTGAGAAGTGTATTAAAACTCTTCGATCTGATCGAGGAGGTGAATACCTTTCCAATGAGTTTCTGACATATCTTGGAAAGAATGGAATTTTCTCTCAGTGGACTCCTCCTGGAACACCACAGCATAATGGTGTGTCTGAAAGGAAAAATTGGACCTTGTTGGACATGGTTCGATCCATGATGGGGTTTGCTGGTCTGTCGATCTCCCTCTGGGGATATGCACTTGAATCAGCTTGTTATCTTCTAAATAGGATTTCGAGTAAGTCTGTAACCAAAATGCCATATGAGATATGGATAGGACGTAAGTCAGTACTCTCGCACCTTAGGGTTTGAGGGTATCCGACTTATGTTAAACGTTTAATTATGGACAAGCTTGGACCTAGGTCTGACAAGTGTTATTTCATAGGGTACTCAAAAGAGATCAAAGGGTATTATTTCTACCTAGCTGATGAGCAAAAAGTGTTTGTCAGTCTTACGACAATCTTTTTGGAAAAGGAGTTCCTTGGTGAAGGGACTGTTGCCTCTAAGATCGAACTTGAGGAAGTTCGACAGATGGAAAAACCGACACAAGTTGCTGAATCTGAACCGGATTTGGTTAGATCAGATCCGGAGCCCATTGTTTCTACATCCTTAAGGCGGTCTGGTAAAGTACCACATCAACCGGATAGATACTATGGTTTCTTGATCCGGGATGGCGATCCTGTCAAACTTGATGAAAATGATGAGGATCCGATCACCTACATGGATGCAATGCAGAGACCTGACTCTGAGAAATGGCTAGAGGCCATGAAATTCGAAATGAAGTCCATGAAGGTCAACGATGTGTGGACATTGGTTGATCCACCTGAAGGAGTAAAACCCATAGGGTGTAAGTGGGTCTTCAAGAGGAAGAGGGATGCAGACGGAAAGATGGAGACCTATAAAGCCCATCTGGTTGCCAAGGGATATCATCAACGTTATCATGTTGGAGCATGATCCCAGCTCCTCTCACGGACCTTGGGTGTAGCGAAACCAGCAACGAACAGATCTGGAGACTTCTGGACTCGATCTAAGGCCCTTGACGAAATCAGCATAGTTGTTGTCTTCTTCATCAGCCTTTCATTCCAGATGAAGAACATCTCTAAAATCACCTCTGAAAAATCCAAGATCTAGTACCCAACTAGATCAGGCCTGGACCGAGGTCTTCCAATTCATAGATCTCAAATCGGGATATTCTAGATGGGGAAGAAGGTAGATAGAGATAGACTTTGCAGATCTATCCTACTGCAGCCTTTTCTGTAAATCTGTTGATGGAGATCTCACCCGCACCTCAAACGACCTCAGATCAACTCCAGTTCCAAGAGAGACTTGTATCAACCTCTTCTCAAGAGATTTCAGATCCTGGACCTGATGCTTAGGCGGCTGCAAGAGAGGGAGAGAAGAAAATGGCTGGCAGCTGCAAGGGGGAAGGGGCTAGCACCTCCTTGCTTTTCTTTCCTTTTATGGATCTGGTGACAAGAAACCCTAGGGTTTCTTGCTCCTGGGGCATGGAGAATGACTGGAGAGAGAGGGAGAAGAGAGAGAGTAACTTGGGAGAAAGAGTTCTGTATTTTCTTGGCTTAATCAAACCTATACACAGTACATGTATATATAAACACAGGGTCAAGTGACCTAAACCCAAAACTTCTTTGACCAACTCTATGGGAGATTAGGTTAACCCAAGCCCATGTACAGCGATGACTCGACCTAATCTCACCTATCCTGGGCCCAGACCTGGCCCATAAAGAGTTGGTTTCTTGAGGTCCACATAACCTAGACCTCAAGAACCCGAAAGGCCCACAGCCTTTCAACCTAGGGCCCAACTAGCCCTAGAGCCTCCATGAAGCCCTCATGAATGATGGACCTTGGCCTTAGCCTTGGTCCCCTGGGCCTTGGGCACACCACCTGGATCACAACATATGGTATAAACTATGACGAGATATTTTCTCCTATGGCAATGCTCAAATCCATTCGAATTATGCTTGCGATAGCTACCCATTTGGACTATGAAATCTGGCAGATGGATGTGAAGACAGCTTTCCTAAATGGAGAGCTAGACGAAGAGGTGTATATGATACAACCTGAAGGGTTCACATCCACAGATGAGTCTAAGGTGTGCAGACTACAGAGATCCATTTATGGACTTAAGCAGGTATCCTGGAGTTGGAACATACGTTTTGATAGGACAATCAAGATGTATGGCTTCGTTAAGAACGGAGAAGAGCCCTGCATTTATAAGTGGGCGAATGGTCCAGTAGTGATATTTTTTGTATTGTATGTGGATGACATTCTCTTAATCGGGAATGATGTCCCTGCATTAAAGGGAATAAAAATTTGACTGTCGTCACAGTTCTCCATGAAAGATCTGGGAGAAGCTTCCTACATCCTAGGGATGAGGATCTATAGGGATAGATCTAAAAGGTTGCTTGGCTTATCCCAATCCACGTACATTGATACTATGCTGAAGAGGTTCAGCATAGAGAATTTCAAGAAAGGCTATCTACCGATAGGCCATGAAATTTCTCTCTCGAAGAGGGATTATCCGACAACACCTCAAGAGAGAGAGCGTGTGGGTAGAATTCTATATGCTTCGATAGTGGGATCTATCATGTATGCCATGACATGTACACGACTAGATGTGGCATACTCACTAAGGGTAGTGAGTAGATACCAATCTGATCCAGGAGAAAATCACTGAAAAGTTGTTAAAACCATCCTGAAGTATTTAAGAAATACTAAGGACCAGTGGCTTGTTTATGGTGAATCAGACTTGAGACTTATGGGGTTTACAGACTCCAATTTTCAGTCTGATCATGATGACAGCAAAAATATGTCAGAATTTATTTTTACCCTTAATGGTGGGGCTGTCTGTTGGAAGAGTTTCAAGCAGCACACTATGGCTGATTCAGTTTGCGAGGCAGAGTATGTCGCTGTATCAGATGCTGCCAAAAAAGTGGTGTAGCTGAGAAAATTCATCATCGAGCTCAGAGTAGCACCCTCCCTTGTTGGTCCAGTTCTGCTCTATTGTGACAGCTCTGAAACCATTGCTCAGGTGAAGGAACCAAAGGCACACCAGCAAATGAAATATATTCTGCACCGCTACCATCTTATCTAGAAAATCGTGGATAGAGGTGACGTTGACCTTCAGAAGATCGACGGGAAGGAGAACCTGACCAACCCATTCACTAAAGCCATTGCGGTGAAGGAGTTTAATGACTTCAAGTCGAAAATGGATATTAGATACTGCATCGATTGGCTTTAGGTCAAGTGGGAGATTGTTGAGAATAGTATCCCAAAGCCAATCGTCAGCTTGTTGACGGTTGTACTCTTTCTTGTATTAGTATATGAATTATAAATTAATAAAAATTATTTTGATATTTTTTATCACAAATTATTTCATCTTCTAATGAACTCCTGTGTTGTGGTGAAGTTCTTAGGACTATTTAAACTCGATAAAGGAGGATTTGTCATTCAGTCCTTAAACCTGTTCGCGATCAAATGATATGTTGTTATCAAGGACAACAATATTTATCAAGCATAGGTTGTTGTGTGCCATATGAGTTGGTTGTCCTCTTAACCAAGGAGTGTGGAGACACTGGTATGGCATACAGGTGAGATATAAAGGTACATCTGCACTAAATGTGACCGACTCCGAAGCTTTTTCTGCTGTCAAGATTTGCTTCGATGGGATATGGGTATAACTATCCCTCGACCTGAGACTGTCACAGTGACTTGCAAGCAATTCACTGCACTTAGGCACTGGACTACCTGAATTTCTAATTCAGTGACGGAAGGTTGCTGGGTGTAGTCAAGTACTTGACTTGTCGGTGCGTGTGTCAAGATGGGATTGACCACTCCAGTTCAGGAGCTGTGTACAGTCATATTTTACTTTAGCAAAATTTTGACCAGGGTAGTCCTAGTGAGGAGTCACAGGACTGTTTGAGTTGAGCACGATTCGGATAATTTGATCAGGGTTGACAGTTTAACTCTGAGTCGTCCTATACACAGGGGTCAAAAGGGATGAATTATACAGTAACCATATTCACGTAGATTCTGAATGTTGCGATTACGACTATTCGATCTATCCGAACGTCGGGTACCATTGCTAGATGGTCACTTCGATTAGTACAGGAATTGATTCCTGTGCTACCGGCTTAGGTTCGAACCTGCGGGGTCACACACATTAGAGGTTCCTATCTGATCTGATGGCTAGTGAAGAGTCCCACTAGACTGGGACTCTTCGACCAAGAGTCCTATTACTTGGGGACTCTGTGATTGAGAATCAAGATTCTCTGATCATGAGTTCCACACATTTTGGGTACCGGGGTCAAGAGTCTCACTGGTTTGGGACTTTTCGATCAGGATTTCATATCGATGGACTTTGATGCCCGATTGCCCATCAGATTTGGACTCAGTATATATGAGAGATTTAATTAGTGATTTGATCACTAATTAACTCAATTTGATTGAGTAATTATTTTTGGATCAAGTCCAATTAAATTGGATTCAGTTGGGTTTGACCCGATTAGGTTAAGAGTTGACCTAATCGCCGAGGTGGTTTGGTCCCTGATCTGATCAGGGGTTGGGCTTAGTCAATTTTTGATTTGATTAAGATTTTATTGATCCTTATTGTGTTAGATTTAACTGAGTCTAATTGTGCCTAACCTATTTTAATTTGGTTGGTTCAATTAGATTGGTTTAAAATTTCAAACAACCTTGACTTATCTCCCTACGCCACCTCACCTCACCTGCGCCTATTTGAATTCATGAGAAACAAGTTCTCGTAAATTTTTTCCCATGCAAAAGCCTTTCCACGCCCCTCCTTTGTGCACCATTTGGGTGGATAAAGATTGGTTGGTTGGCTATTCAAATTCAAATGATGTTTGAATTTGAATGGGCAACTAACCCATGTGCCACCTTATCTATTTGTGCGCCCTTTGCTCTACACAAGAAAATATTTCTCGTGTAGACTCTCCATGCACAAAGAGCCCATGCCCCTCTCTTCTCTCACCTTGAGTGGATAAGGATAGGTTGGTTGGCATTTGAATTCAAGTGAGCAACCACCTAGCTTTATCCTCTCAGGTGGTGAAGATGCGGTAAAGACGCGATCTTGCACTGTTTTAAAAAGAAAAGAGAAGGTAGGGCATGTACACAACTTTCTTAGAGAGATACGATGGCATGAGAAAGGCTCTGTACATGAGAAAAGAAAAAAAAAAGAAGAGAAAAGAAAAGAAACAGATAGGGCGCAGGGTTTTCTGTGTGTACCCTAGGGTTACTGCCTAGGATTCGAGAAGTGAGAAGGTGAGCTACAAGTATCGTGAGTCCACCAAACTTTAGGAAGAGCTTCATCAACCTCTCTACTATCTCTGCTGATGATCCAGAGTATCCAAAGAATCGACAGACACCGATCGAAGGAGTTTGATCAGCATCAGCTATCGAAAGGGTTCTGCAACGAACTAACATTCGTGAGGAGCCGATCAGATCGGAAGCTTCATGTGGATGATCTACAGAAGTCAGACATACTGTGTGGCTATATTACGATGATCAGATCTTTTCGAAGGTGATCAGACTACAGCGATCGACTATCTGCACGAAGGTAATGTGTTCTAAACACATAACAGTAAAATGTTTACCGTAGAATTCAAAATTTTAAATTTAAATGCATGCTATATATATCATATTTAGATCCTTGTGTAGAGTTAATATATGTTAATTAATTAAATTAATTAATAATTTTTACTATAAAATTATAATTTTGAAAAAGTTTTAAAATTATCGTTTTACCCCTACACACAAATTCACTTCAATATATCCTTACGCATACATTGAATTTCATCAACAATAAAGTCCAATTTATAACACCTAACCTAATTATCAATGTCCAACCATTTGTCAAGTATAGCTCGTTGACTATGGATTGGACAAGCTGATGACATTGGGTTAAGCTGATCAAGAATCATGGTTTAATTTTAAAAAGCTAAAAACTATTCTTAGATTTTTGAGCCAGAATATATAATTAATTGGTTAAGTGGTTGATATCTAGGATTCAAGCTCGAGTGTTGGAAGCTGAAGACTTGATCATAGACAGTAAAAATTTGATTAGATAATTGTACTTGTAATAGTTTATTCTAGAACTTTAAAATTAAATAAAAAGCTTTCATTAAATTTTTCAAGTCTCTCACACTCCTCGGATGGACAAACAAAAACCCTAACGTGATAAGTGATTATAGTGGGTGCTGCAGTCCCATTGATGTACGACACCTCACCTAACAGTTATTGGTGACATGTATATCAATGCATGGATAACTCTTTATCCAGATGCTTCTCCAAGCATGTTGCAGTGATATGGTCTCTAAGTCCTGTGACCTCACCTAATAGTTATTGACACATCTCTTAGTTAAGTCCGACTCACCATTCACCAGCAGGTGCAAAGCCATCATTGGGTCCCTCACCTAATAGTTATTGGGCCCAACCCCATCTTTACCCTGGAACATCTAATGTCAATAGAGTGGTTGTGTCTTCTCGATACAACCGAACCACTACAACCAATCGAGAATGATCAATGCTGGAAAAAGCACCCGCATCTCTACAATGGTGGAAGACCAATAGACTTAATATTTAGTGAGGAGATTTTGATTCAGGTCTCTTCTAGTTAGTCACATATATCTGATGTAATGACTAATCTGGTTTGGATCAGCAAATTTTCTGTCTGACCAACCTGATCGTAATAGATGAACTCGGATCAACAAGCAACCTAATACAAAACATAATCTCTCAAGATGGTCAGATAAGTAAAGATGAGAGGGGGTCCCCCTGTTGCTTTCCTTGGACACCAACAAATTGACCAAATCAAACAACGAAATCAATTAAAAAACCATCATCTAATACTTGCCTTAGATACCAAATTGGTTGATTAGAATTAATTAGATTAACCTATAGACTTGGACTCGAATCACTGAGTCAAATTCGATCTTGACTTAATCAATTCACATCAAATATGAATCAATTTGACCAACTACAACTAAATTCAATTTTGAGTTCTTTTGACCTAATCCCAACCAACTCTTGATTAGGTTCAATCAACTACTCAAAATCGAAAAGGGTGCTAACCTGATCTAATCAATGTCCTAGTTGTAGTTTAGTCTCTAAACCTAACTTGTTCAACCCATATCCGAATCCCATATTTTATGCATTAAAATTTAGATCTTAAATTCATAATTTTAAATCTTATAATTTTAAATTTTAATTCTCAATTAAGTATATTATGTACATGGGTTTAAGTTTAGATCTCGAAATATTTTCTAATCTAAACCATTTTATTGTATCTCATACAATATGATTGTTTGCAGAATCAAGTCGATTCATCCTGATACACGAATCGACTTGTCACAGTGAGTCGGTACACACTGAGATAAATAGAAAACTGTAGATCCAGTCTGAACAATTAAATCAGCTTATCAGCAAATGAGCTGACCTATCAGGATCTCGAGTTGACTCCAACAAAAATGAGTCAATTCACCAATCACTCGAGTCAACCCAATTAAGAATCGAGTCGACTCTACAGGCATACCAATCACAGTTTCATGTTTTCATACAAACAGAGCCTAAGATTTTGAATCTAGAATTTTGCAGAAATTAAGTTTTAGATCGTGTGTCAAACAATATATCAAATATAATATTTTAGCAATCTAAAATACATAAAAATATATGTATAATCTGATTTAAATCTAAAATATGTATCATATATAAATTTTTTATTCACTATTCATCTTCATGGGAAACATCACATATGTGCTACTAAGAGTTTAATCTAACATATCACATATGTAATCAATTAAAAATCAGATTTAATTATCTTTCACATGTCAAACATATAAACAATAATATTGAATCTATGCATGTAAGAAAAATTTCAGCAATCATACTAGATCCAAATTAAATTCTAATTAATATTTTCAGATTTAAAACCAATTTCAGATCTGAATAACTCATGATTTATTTCAGATATAAAATAATTTTAGTTTTAAAATAAATCTGTAATCATATTACAGTATGTAGAAAAATCAGATCTAACCTTAATCGATGTTCTACATCGTTCTAGAATAACCGTTCAGTATAACAGGATTTTGCCAGGGCAACCTTATTTCAAAATGAGTAGATCATCAAACTAACTTTTAGATCTAATTTCTACAAATCAGATTTCAGATCTAAAGATTTTTATATTTGTATCAGAATCTGACTCTAATACCACTGTTAGAAAATTGCTATGGTTTCGTACGTGAAGTTTAAAAATTTTTTAAGCATCTAAGTAGCAGCAGTAAATCAATTAAAATACTTTAATTAAATTATGTACCAGATTTAATCTAAAAATTATAGTTAGGATCTTGATATGAATATACAACCATGATATGAAATCTGAAAAAGAAAAATAATCGTTAGTGAAAACAAACGGAGATCAGATCTCCATACCTTTGGATCTACGGATGTCCTGGGTTCTGATCGTAGCCGTGTATGCGTCCGACCTCTATTGGTATCCATATGGAGACATCTGATTGGAGCATCGAGATCATCAGTATGCTATCACCTTGCAGATTTCGCTCCTCATCCTTGGATCTAGATCTCTTCTTTTAGATCTTGAAGAAGGAGAATGTTGCGCGAACTCTTTCATGCAGATTCGATGGGATCTAAACCAGATCACCATGAAGAGAAGAAGAATCCTTCTTCTTCTCTTCTTCTCTATCTTTTTTCTTCTTAGATCTGATCTCTTATCAGATCTTGGCATTGGATGAAGGGGAGAAGGGAGGAGGAGGCGTAGCAAAGGAGATGATGTAAGAAAGAAGACTCCTCTGCATTGTCACTCACGCCTCCTCTCCCCTTGTTTTATTTTTGTCGCAACCCACAAAAATTCCTTATGCCCCATTAAGAGATAAGATATGATCTTATCTAAATAGATAAGAATGGTGTGGAAAAAAGGAAAGAAAAATTTGGCACCAAGAAGAAAATGTGTGAAATCTTCTCACGCTAATCCTTTAGCACATGCCCACCTCTTCATGATTTTTTGTCACATAAAAAATCATTCCACGCCTCAAATTCTAACCAGATTAGGATATTCTCTTGATGAGGCATCTATTCAAATTATATTTGAATAGTTATCTTAAAAGAGAGAGAGTCCCAGAAGGATGGGGCGCCAACTATTGGCTCCCCTCCTCTCTTCACACGCGCAAAGAAATAAGGGGCAAGATAACCATCACCCCTCTTTTCTTTTGGTGTGAATTCCAAAAAAAGAGTCTCAAAGAGCTTGGGCTCTCTGAGTCGTGGTTCTACTCATTCAGATTAGATCTTAATCGGGTTCAAATCGAGTCCGAAACAAGCTGAATTTGAAAAGGCTGTCAAGCCTAATCCAATCAAGTTTAAAATCCAAATCTGATTTGGATAATTAAATCTAATAAGTATTAAATTAAATTAAGTCTAATTAAATTATATCTGATTTAAATTAATTAAGATTTAATTTATAATTTAATCAATCTCAAAAAAATTATAATATTTATAATTAAATTCTTACGCTAACAATTAGCAGCTGCCAAAACTGTAATCCTTATAAATTAGTAGTTTTTAAAATTCAAATTATCGATCTGATTGATAATTCGAATATGATCCAAGTCATTGATCAGGTCATGCTCCTTTTATATGTGACCCCTCATGTTCTATTCTGTCTAGTAGTAAGACATACTGTAATCTCCATCATAATATCATTGAAACTCTTTTCGATAGGCTGAAACGATTCCAACTCACCTCAACAAGAATCATTGATCCGAAAATGATCTTAGTGAGTTCTCACTATCCACCAGTGACGTCTAGCAACATATAGTGGCTATCTAGCAGAACAAAAAAAATGAACCCTTAGATACAGTTATTGTGTGATACAATCCCTCTATCGTGAGTTCCGACTTGATGAAGATTATGGAGAACTCATCAAATCCCATCGTCAGTCATATGCTAGATTGACTCAACTCTAATTCATTTATGAATTCCATGAAAACTCTTTTTCAGTATTCACTCTTACTCTAATCAGAGATTTTTTGAACTCAATCTTACGAATTGCATAGGACTTCTCCTTTTCTACTAAGATCGATAGATTCCATCTAGGTGCATCCTACTCGAAACAGCGAATCTGAATCTACAATAGCCAACATACATTGCAAGGACCCGAATGGCTAGGAATCAAAAAAATATGCAGTCAAACTAAGTAGCCTCACTGCGAATAGCCAACACATCATAAGTTAAAGGATCAGTCACACTACTGCAGTATTGAAAAAATCACTGACGAGTGAGTAGACATTCAAGTAATTTTTTGTGTTGGTCACATTCAGTGTAAGTTATTCTCTAACAACCACCTGCACTCTCACCCCAGTGTCTCTACACCGCAGACTCGAGACTCATCTATCCAAAAGGTAGGTGATCTATGCATCGATCTCGAATGGATTGATCACTGTCCTCCATGACGATCCTTCAATCGGAAGCATTTAGAAATTAATCACTAATGATGCATGTCTCAAATTTTCAACACCTTGAGAATATACAAAATCTGCTTTGTTAATTTTTAGGACAAATCATGGATACATATTATATGATTTGTTATAAAGACTACCCATCAAGTACAAAATATGCTCTAGAGAAAAGGTATGTGTCAGTCAAGATTGGCTTCTAGGGCACACATCTAACAGATAGTTAACCCTAGATCATCCTAAAGCATTCGGATTAAAGGGATGAATTATGCGGTAACCATATGTATAGATTTTATAATATTCTCTTACGATTATTTGATCTATCCAGCTGTCAGAAACTATTATTAGATGGTAGCTTCGATTAGTATAGAAAATAGTTTCTGTGCTACCGACTTAGTATTCGAAACCTATGGAGTCACGCACAAAAATCAGACGACACAGAAAAGTATTGACCTATGTTTATACATCCAATTTGAAAGCACTTGACTTGATTAAATATATATACTGATTTGATTGAGAATTAAGTTATGGGTCAAACGAGATTGAAGAGTTGACCATGTCTAGCTAGCACTATACATGAGGTTCAGGTTCAATCCCGAGGATGAATAATTTTTTATCTATGATTCAAAGAGCCTATAAGAGATTGAATTTAAGTGCTAATTAATTTTAGATTAGATCTAATTTAATTAGACTTAATTAGATTCAAAATTTTTAGTTAGACTTGGTCCTAAATCTTAAATAGTTTAAGATTGACAGTCTTTCGAAATTATTTCGAATCAGCTTCAAATTGGATTCGAATTGACCTAATTTTGGATAAGATTTTTAGAGTCTATTTTCACTGAGACTCTCAAACCTCCATGGTGGATCAATATCTGATTTGGTGCTGGTTGTGGGCCATCCCACATGAGAGTGAGCGTGGGTGCATGTAAGCGCCAAGTTAAGTGCCAATCCTTTCTCAACTAGGAGTCTTTTGATAAGTTATGGATTGATTCAAAACTTGTTTGAATTAGGAGTCCTAATCTTATGGGTCATAGAGAATTATCTAGAAATAAGAAGGGTCTCTACCTATGGAAGAGAGTAATCAGATTATGTGAAAGAGAGAAAGAGAGAGAGAGGCGTGAGAGATCTTTGGGTGTCACCTTGGGCATCCCTCTTGGAGTCCCCCTCTTGCTGCCCCTCCTCCTTGCTGTGGCCCCTCTCTTGGGCATCCTCCTTACTGGTGTGAGGCATCACACCAGCAGCTCTCTCTCCTCCCTTGGTAGCCTTACGAAGGTGCTTCAATCTGAGACTTCATCCCACTTTTCTATGGAGCTTGGCGTGCATGCAAAGTAGAGGACCTATAGTTTCAGGCCTACACGAGGATTTGAATCTAGATTTTGAAGATTTGATCCTATTCCCCTATAATCCAAGTAAAGATTTGATCTTTATTTAGTTCAACATATAAAAAATTTTAGATGCAACCCTGGTTATCCGCTAAAAATAGATTTTTTCCCCTTTATTTTCTTTCTCTCTTTTTTTTTGTAGTTGTTTATTTTTCACAACTTGACTTCTGTAATTAGATAAGCTTATAAATGAAATACTTTCGAATCAAAGTTTTTCAATTTCATTCATATTTATTGCTTCAATTTTTTTATACCCATGCGATTTGATCTTGGGCATGTCTTAGGCTTCATTCTAAGGGATCGGCCAAGACTTTTATGTGTTAGCTTTAGCTTTGGACTCGAGAGTCCTTATAAGTTAGCTCCCACTTCTCATACAGCCAAAGTCTTCAGTCCGTGTCACTGAGATCGGTAAGCATCGAAGGGGAGTTCTGATGGGTTAGCCTACACTTTTAGGTCACTCGAAGTTTTCAGTTTGCCACCTGGCAAATTTTGGAGATCTTCGTGGGTTAACCCTTTGAAGGTCCTCTTTGGATAAGCCTTCACTTTTCATGTGATTAAGGTCTCCTGTTGCTCCGCTCATTGAAGAGCGAGGGACTTTTGAGGGTCCTCATGGGTTATCCCTCACTCCTTAGCCACCAAGGTCTCCAGCTCATGTAAGTTGGACCAACCAGCATTGAGGGGCCCTTATCATTACATTCGTTGAGGTAACAAAATATCCTTCTCATGGCTATATTCGTCCGAAGATAAAGTACCTTTGAGGAACTTCTGATTATATTCATTTGGAGATGAAGAACCCTTCTCACAGCTATATTCGTCCTGAGATGAAGCATCTTCGAGAAACTACTAGCTATATTCATCCAAAGATGAAGCACCTTTCTCACTACTGCATTTGTTAGGAGACGAAGCACCTTCAAGAAACTCCTGGCTATATTCATCTAGAGATGAAGCACCGTTCTCGTGGCTATATTCGTCCGAAGATGAAACACCTTCAAAAAATTTCTTGCTATATTCATTTAGAGATGAAGCATCCTTCTTGCAGCTACATTTATCTAGAGATGAAGCACCTTCAAGAAACTCCCGACTATATTCATCTGGAGATGAAGTGCCCTTCTAACGGCTGCATTCGTCTGGAGATGAAGCACCTTCAAGAAATTTCTGACTGTATTCCTCTGGGGATGAAGCATCCTTCTCATGGCTGCATTCGTCTAGAGATGAAGTATCTTTTTTTTGGATATATTCATCTAAAGATGAAGCACCTTTGAAGAACTCTTAGCTATATTGATTTGGAGATGAAGTGCCCTTCTCGCGGTTACATTCATCCAAAGATAAAGCACTCTTAAGAAAATCCTAGCTATATTCATCCAAAGACGAAGCACCCTTCTCGTGGCTGCATTCATTTGGAGATGAAGTGCTTTCGAGGAACTTTAGCTATATTTGTCCGAAGATGAAGCACCTTCAAAAATCTCTTGGCTATATTCATCTGGAGACAAAGCTCCCTTCTCATGGCTATATTCATTCGGAGATGAAGAATCTTCAAGGAACTCCTGATTATATTCGTCTAGAGATGAAGCACTCTTCTTGTGACTATATTCATCTAAAGATGAAATGCCTTCGAGGAACTCCTCTGGCTTGATCGAGATTTTTATCTCGGGCATTGGAGGTAGTGGACTCTAAGGGTCCTTATTGGTTTGCCCTCCGAAGATCTTTAGCTAATTAGCTTTCGCTTCTCGCATGACTAAAATCTTCTGATGCTCAACTCATTGAAAAATGAGGAGTCAAAGGTCCTCAATTGGTTAGCCCTCACTCCTTAGTCACTGAGGTCTTCAGTCCAATATTGAGAGAAGGTGGTTATGTCCTGAAAAAAGGGGTCATTTTATTGAAAGATAATCAATACACCATTGATAATATATTTGAAGATTCTCCGATGTGGATTGTTGTTGCCTTAGTTGGGTTCATCCGATCTGGAGACTTTTGATGGATGAACCCAAAGTTTCCTCAAGATAAGTTCAGAGAGTCCTAGTGGTTGGCTCAATTTTGGTCAAAGTTAGCATATGGGTTCACTCACTGGGGACCTATGCGCCAAACCACGATGTGCCTCGAAACTCTATCTGCCATAATGGCAAATGGGATTTTTTGAGGGAATTAGCTAAAGATTTGTCCAAGGTCAATTCTGGATTGCCACATGGTGGATCGAGGTGCTACATCAGCTGCTTCTTGATAACGAAAGCATGGTGTTAATGGCTGCGATGATTGGCATTTCAGGATCAGATGCGTGGCACAATCCGATTGCTAGTTATTTGGGCACACATCATTTGGAACCTGTATAAATAGGTAGCCTCCCTTGCAAAAGGTGAATCTGCTGGAGAGCTTCTACTAGTCTCCTTTGGTAACTTGTGGTGATGGAGTCATCGCCACAACTTCTGAAGGAAGCAGCGAGGAAGAAGGTGGAATACCTAAGGAAGTCTCTGCCTAAGAGGATGAAGGCCCCCTTACCAGAGTCTTCGAGCGTGGTTCAAGCGCCGCCTCCTCCAAGGGCCCCAAGCGAGAGGTCCTCTACTCCTGGGGGAGCAGCCCACCAGGGTACCACTGTTGATGCCTTTGCGAAGGTGCGACTCCACTGCATCATGGAGTACAAGACCTCTGAGGTCTTCAAGGGGGAGCTCCTCAATGCTTCGACCATCGGGTTCATCTAAGACTTTGAGAATTGTAAAGTCCACATAAACTACCTGACGCCATAGCTATACTTGCACCGCCTCCACCCAAGGAGCAACGATGAAAAGTCAGGGTGTTTTCCTCGGAGGACAATGATTAGGCCCTCCTAGTTTGCTATGTTTCTCCCTCCTTTTTGAAAGGCACCATTGTTTTTGTAAATATCAAAATGAATGAAAAAGGAGGACTTTCATATGTACCTCTCTCATGAATTATTTCTTTTCTAGAGTGGTGGTTTTTTCTAAAGTCTTCGAAACTGCATTATTGCATAATTGTTTGGCTGTTGTCCTTGGGATATGCCTGATCTCTGTCGGTGGGTGGACCTGTAGGTTAGTCAAGTCTCCCTAGGAAATTGCCACTTGTCCCTAGATTATCACTGGGATTCTCATTTTCGAGGAGTCTCATCTAGGGCACTAGATAGTACCCCACCTTTGAAGGCTAGCCAATCCACATCCGGACTTATGAGGGTTTGGTTGGGATATCTTTGGTGGTTCGATCGGCTGAACACCTTTTTTCGATTCTTCTTGGGGATTTGCATTAGAATTGGGTCATCATCGAGAGTTGAAAGAGGATTAGGGGTCCTAAAAAAGAATCAATTTATTGGAAAATAGTTATTACATCATTAATAATACACTCGTAGGTTCCCTAAATTCTATGATTGAGGTAAGGATATTTTGTCTAGTTGCTTCAGACAATAAATCTCGGGTCAGATGACTTCATCTATTAGATAGGGACCATCCCATTTCAGGGATAATTTCTCTTGTTGTGTGGGTTGTGATACTTTGGCATGCCGTAGGACTAGATTATCGATCTGGAACTCTTTGTCTCGAATATGAGTGTTGTAGTACTACACTCTATGCTGATAGGCTACCTGATAGGCTACCATCCTCATCCGCACCTTCTCTCAAACTTCTTCAAATAGATCCAAGTTGGCCTGGAGCAACTCTATGTTGCTTTGGTCATTGTAATTCTCGACCTATAGAGATGGAAGCTCAATTTCTACTGGAATGACCGCTTCTATTTCGAATGAGAGGCTGAAAAAAGTCTCTCCCGTGAGCATTCTCTAGGTGGTTCGGTAGGCTCAAAGTACATTATGTAGTTCATCCACCCAAGATCTCTTGGCCTGATCCAACCTGACCTTCAACCCTTGCAAAAATGTGCGGTTAGTAACCTCAGCCTCTCAATTGTCCTGCGGGTGCCCTACAGATGTGAAATGATGGGAGATGTGAAGGTTTTGACAGAATTTCATGCATTTGAAGTTGAAGAATTTACGATCGTTGCCCATAATCAGCACTCATAGGAGATCGAAGCGGCAAATGATAGACTTTCACATAAAGTGCTGCACTTTAGCTTCAGTGATACTGGCAAGAGGTTCATTTGCTAACCATTTCATAAAGTAATTGATGGCTACAGGCAGAAATTTTCTTTGATCTAATGTGTGTGGAAAAGGCCCCAAGATGTCCATGCCTCATTGAGCAAATGACCAAGTGGCACTGATCGAGGCCAATAGAACAGCTGACTGATGCTGAATATTAGTGTTTTACTAGCATCGATCACATCATTTGGTGAAGTTAGCTACATCTTGTTGCATCATGGGCTAATAGTATCTTTATTGAAGTATCTTGTAGGCCAATGATCTGTCACCCATGTGGTTTCCACATATACCCTTATTGTTAAGATTTGATACCTCGAGATTTAGCCTATAGTGAGGTTCGTGACAAAAAATGGAGTCCAACGAGATTAAGATCATCCCAAACGGAGCTCGGATGGAGGAGATACGAGCTTTTGAAGTCGATAAGAGATCCGAGGCGGCGGAGGATCGCCGGTGGGCCGGTAGAGCGGCGGCGCACGGCCCAGGTGGGGCCAACGCGTGGGACGTGCGACCCAGGCATGCGGCCCAGGCGGGCAGGTGGCCCAGCCGGGTGTGCGGCCCAGGCGAGCGTGCGGCACAGCCTGTGCGTGGGTCCGTACGCCGGTGCGGCCCAGACTTGCGCACTTGGGCCAGCCCAGGCCCAAGTGCCCTGCCTGGGCCTATACCCCGATCCACCGTGGACTGGGTGGTCCATGGCGGGCCGCGTGGATCGCGTGGATATTTTCCATGCATTTCTCACGGTCCACGATACTATTTCATGGACCGATCACGATCGGACGGCCTAGGGAGTTTTTGGTCTTGATCCGATGGTTTAGGAGCTTGATTTGGCTTGTTTAGGAGACCTAAACCTAATCTAATTAGGTTTAAACATTGTTTAAGGCCTTTAAAAGGCCTGTGCCTCAACAGAGAAGAGAAGGGGTCTGGTTTTTTGCTGAGGAAGCTGCGCAGAACCCGAGAAAAGAAGGAGAGAGAGGCATGAGGCCACTGTGAGAGAAGGAGCAGGGCTCTTGGACAGCGGACGCCGGTCACTTCAGGGATTCAGGGGGTCTTTCAAGAGAGAGAGAGCTTTTGAGAAGGAAACTTCTAGAGAGAGAATTGGGTGTACAAGGGTTGAGGGTGAGGTCTCCTCTTGTAAAATTTTTTTTTTCATAGTGAAGTTTGCATGCCTCGTGGAGGCGAGCCCTTTTGTGGCTGATCCATGTATTTTGATTGTTTTGTTTTGTTTCTTCTTTCTTCCTGCTGCATCGCGTGGTACTGAAAAGGTCTTGAGAGGTGGTGTCCTAGCCAGACATCCACCCAACAAGTGGTATTAGAGCAAGGTGGTACAAAGATATAGATTGCAGCGGTGGTGAGCAAGACTGAAGATGGAGAAGACAGGAACAATCAAGATAGAGATCAACAAGTTTGATGGTAAGAGCAATTTCTCCTTATGGCAGGCAAGGATAAAGGGCGTGCTCATCCAACAGGGGTTGATAGATGCTCTCTTGTGCGATGAGAAGCCGACCACCATGGAGGTGTGGGATTGGAAACGGCTACAGATGCAGGCGGTGAGCATCATTCGCATGTACCTGACAGATGAGGTGGTGATCTATGTACTGAGCGAGACTTCTCCAACGGTGTTATGGTCGAAGCTCGAAGAGTTATACATGACGAAGTCTCTCACCAACACTCTTTTCCTTTGGAGGCAGTTCTACCAACTGCGGATGACTGAGGGACAGAGCATGCAGGAGCATCTAAGCTACTTCCAGAAGATCCTCACCGACCTCCTCAGCATTGGCGAGAATATTGAGGAGAAGACCAGGGTGCTGGTTTTGCTGGCGTCACTTCTCCCTTCGTACGAGTCCTTGATGACTGCTCTTCTAGTGGAAAAGAGCACTATCAAGATGGACGAGGTCACTGCGGTGATACTCCAGAATGAGGTTCTCAGAAGGAAGAATCCAGCTTCGAGCTCAGGTGATGGTAGCTCAACTTTAGTGGCTTCTGAAAGAGCTGGAGGTAGTAGATGGAGCGACAGAAGATCGCAATGAGGGTGGTCCAAGTCCAGGAGGGACTTGAGCAAAATCAGGTGTTACCGGTGTGAGGAGTTGGGGCATCTGCAAGAGATTGCCCTCAACTCAAAAAACGGACGGTGGCTACTGAAGCGATGACCGGCAGCGATTCAGATAGAGATATCCTAGAGATATCTGATGAGGTATCTACTTCTTTCCAGTAATGGATATTAGATTCTGCATGTCTCTATCATATATGTTGCAGAGAGGAGCAGTTTGACTCCCTGAAGAACAGTGAGGGCACTGTATATCTGTCGGATGGATCGAGCTGTGCGATCAGAGGTATCAGGATGGTCAGTTGGAGGACACATGATGGTGCAGTGAGGAGATTGGGGGAGGTCCGATATATATCCAATTTCAGACAGAATCTTATCTCACTTAGCAGACTAGATTCGAGAGGCTACAGGATGGTAGCTGGTGGAGGAATCCTGAGGGTGCTATGCAGCGATAGGATTATGCTGAAGGGAAGAAGGAGAGCAGAGGACATTATTACCTGACAGAGAGCCCAGTGCGAGGTCGAGCTTCGGGAGCCAGGCGGAGCCCAGAGCGAGGTGGAGCTCTAGGAGATGGATCGGGTACGAGACAAGAGACTCGGGAGGATGAGAGACGACGTCGCAAGGTGAGATTCCTATTGCCGCAGGATGATGCCCCGAGCAGGTCTCAGGTCAGGAGGAGCACAGCATACGACAGAGATGGGATCGAACAGCCTGGCTCGACTCCCATGTTTGCCCATCCATGATCAGCAGGCGATTCTCCAGGGCATGGGGGCGAGGAGATCCAGAAGCTCTCGAAGTTTGGAGGAGACAGAATATCGAGTCGAGGTGAAATTTGTTAGAATTTCATGCCTCAAGATTCAGTCCATATTAAGCTCACAGCGAGGTTCATGGTGAAAAATGGAGTCCAACAAGATCAAGATCATCCCAAACGGAGCTCGGATGGAGGAGATACGAGCTTTTGAAGTCGGCACGAGACCCGAGGTGGTGGAGGACCACCGGTGGGCCGATGGAGCGGCAGCGGCATGTGGCCCAGGCAGGGCCAACGTGCAGGATGCACGATCCAGGCACGCGGCCCAGGCAGGCAGGCGGCCTAGTCGGGCGTGCAGCCCAGGCGGACGCACGGCCCAACCTGTGCACGGGCCCCCACGCGGGCCGACCCAGGCCCAGGCACCCTGTCTGGGCCTGTACCCCAATCCACCATGGATCGGGCAGTCCATGGCGGACCGCGTGGGCATTTCTCGCAGTCCACGATACTATTTCGTGGACCGATCGCGATCGGACAGTCCAGAAAGTTTTCGATCTTGATCCGACGGTTCAGGGGCTTGATTTGGCTTGTTTAGGAGATCTAAACCTAATCTAATTAGGTTTAAACGTTGTTTAAGGCCTTTAAAAGGCCTGTGCCTCAACAGAGAAGAGAAGGGGTCTTGTTTTTTGCTGAGGAAGCCGCATGGAAATTGAGAAGAGAAGGAGAGAGAGGCGTGAGGCCGCTGTGAGAGAAGGAGCAGGGCTCTTGGACAGCGGACGTCGGTCACTTCAGGGGTTCAGGGGGTCTTCCAAGAGAGAGAGAGCTTTTGAGAGAAAAATTTTTAGAGAGAGAATTGGGTGTACAAGGGTTGAGGATGAGGTCTCCTCTTGTAAATTTTTTTTTTTCATAGTGAAGTTTGCATGCCTCGTGGAGGCGAGCCCTTTTGTGGCTGATCCACGTATTTTGTTTGTTTTGTTTTGTTTCTTCTTTCTTCCTGCTGCATCGCGTGGTACTGAAAAGGTCTTAGAAGGTGGTGTCCTAGCCAGACATCCACCCAACACTTATGTACTTCCCACATGGCATAGTCTGCTTTGGAGGGTCGAAGAAACTTGAGGAGTGGAAGGAAAAAGGACTGCTTGTAGAGCTTACTCTTATAGAGGACGTAATGAGGGGCCTGATGTTTGACTTTTCGAGCTTCTTTGAGTCCAGGGGCAATGTCCCATCTTGTAGAAAGTGGATGAAAGGATCCATCCAACTTGAATCATCATCGATCTGTAGGACGAAAACTGGTTTTTTAGTGCTAGGCTTCTTCAAAACTTCAAAAAAAGATTTTTGAGGTAGATCTTTTGGTGCCGAAGTGGCCAGTTGAGATAGCAAATCAACTCTCAAGTTTTTTGCTCGGAGTACCTATCGAATATTAAAATTAGCAAACACTGAGACCAGGTCTTTCATCTTTTGGAGATACTTCTTCACATTCTCCTCCTGTACTTCATAATCTCTCTTTACTTGCCCTGCCACTAGCTAGAAATCAATGCAGATTCTCAATTTCTGCACTCCAAGCTCTTTTGCAATCTTTAGCCCAGTGATGAAAACTTCATATTCAACTTCATTATTGGTGGCTGAAAAGTCGAACCTTAAGGCATACTCCGTAACGAATCCTTTCGATCCAAGGAGTAACAGCCCTGCTCTTGATCCAGTAGAACTAGAGGATCCGTCTATATGCAGCACCCAAAATCCATCTAGTCCTTTGGAGGAGCCTTGTTCAACAGGTTCAGTCATGTCCTGGACTGGTTTGGGCTTTTCTTGGTCCTTTGGGATGGTGCACTCTATGATAAAGTCCGTCAAGATCTTAGCTTTAATAGAGAACCAAGATTTAAACTTCACTTTGAACTTTGCAAGCTCAATCACCTACTTAGTTAATCGATCAGATGTATCGGGCTGATGTAAGGCTGCCTTAAGAGGCTGATCAATCAGGATCATAATAGGGTGTGCTTGAAAATAGGATCGAAGCCTTCGAGCCATAATGATGAGAGCAAAGATGAGCTTCTTCAGTCTAGTGTATTTGGTCTCGATATTGTGGAGAGTTCTGTTGACATAATAGATTGGCTTCTGAGCCTTGTCTTGCCCTCAAACCAGTACGATACTTATGGCAATTAGAGAGACAGTCAGTTCTAGGTAGAGTTCTTCATTTGGCTTCGACTTGCTGAAGAGTGGTGCAGAGCTGAGATAGATTTTCACCTCCTCAAATTTGCACTGGCATTCTTTGGTTCGTTGGAAATTTTTTGGCTGCTTTAGGATCTGGAAGAAGGGAAGACAGTGTTCAATCGATTTGGAAATGAATCGATTCAATACTTCCACTCGGTCAGTGAGGTACTGAACCTCCTTTATAGTCCTCGGTGGATTCACTTCTCATATAGCTTGAATTTTTTTGAGGTTGCCGTCGATCCCTCAGCTGAACACCATAAACCCCAAAAGCTTATCTGAAGTGACTCCAAAAGCATATTTCGCTGGGTTCAGCTTCATCTGATACTTTTGGAGGGTGACGAAGGTCTCTTTGAAGTCTTACAATGTGGGATCGCGCAGCTTTACTTTTGACAAGCATGCTATCCACTTAGACCTCTATGTTTCTTCTGATCTAGTCCTTAAAAATTTGTTCATGAGGTACTAATAAGTTGCACCTGTATTCTTGAGGCTAAAAGATAAAATCCTATAATAAAAGAGATCTTGGTCAGTAATAAAGATGCTATTTTCCTCATCTTTTGGTGCTATCTGAATTTGGTTATATCCAAAAAATATATCTATAAAGATAAAGAGTTCGTATCCCGAAGTTGCATCCACCAGCTAGTCGATCAGAAGTAGTGGATAGCTATCTTTCGGACATGCTTTATTCAAATCGATGAAGTCGATGTAGATCCGTCATTTGCTATTTGTTTTTTTCATAAGGATCACATTTGCGACCCATCTAGGTAAGTCACTTCTCGGATGAACTAGGCATTGAGCAATTATCCACTTCTTCGGCTTTCATCTTTTGCCGCTCGGACGTGAAGTTTCTCTTTTTCTATTTGACAGGTTGATAGGTTAGTTTAATGCTCAATTGATGTGTCATCACTACTGGATCAATACCCGACATGTCGGCTGGGGTCCAAGCTAACACGTTCATATTTTTTTATAAAAAGAAAATGAGATATTTTTTGGTTACTTGATCTAGGTTTGACCAATTCTAGATAGTGTGCTCCTCATTCCCATCATCTAGTGAGATCATCTTGAGGTCTTCCATTGGTTCCCCACATTCTTCAGTCAGTTCATCGTAGGTGTCTAATCCGTCAATCGGGTATACTTTAGATTGCTTTGCACCATGGAGCATGATAATGTAACATTGTCAGGCCAGGGCCTGGTCTCCTTGAATCGTACCAACCTAGAATTCGGTTGGAAACTTCATCTTCAAGTGGTACGTGGACACCATGGCTTGAAGGGTGTTAAGTCCGAGATGTTTGATGATGGCACTATAGGCCGATAGTGCCCAAACTACAAGAAAGTCAATATGAGCTATGGATCATCGGGGTGGTCATCCAATGATTATCGATAGGATAATCACCCCTTCGATAGGTATTGCATCATCAATGAACCCTATGAGGGAGAGTCAAAGTCGCCCTAGCTACTCAGGAGGTATGTCTATTTTAGAGAAAATATCATAAAGTAACACATCAGCTGAACTTTTATTATCAACAATATATGGTGTATATCATTGTTATATATGTTAAAGGATACAACCATAGTATTATTATGTGGGAACTGAACTCTTTGAACATCATCTTCAATAAAAATAATGGGCTCCTCAGTTCTCTATCTCTTGGAAGGTTCGATAGCTCTCCTTGCTTCACCAGCACGATGCCCTTTGGTAATGGTGTTAATGACTCTGGTTAGGTGTCTATCTTCAGAGGGCCCTCCCTACTATTATTCTGGCTATCGGGGCTTCTTCTATCAATTGTGATGTTGCTCATGCCCACACCTAATGAACCAATCCAAGCACCCATGACATATGAATTCTTCAATCTCATCCCGGAGTTGGATGCATTCCTCCGTATCATGACTGTGGTCGCGATGGTAGAAGTAGTACTTATTTGAGTTATACTGACCTGACTTTGCCTTCATCTTCCTTGCCCAGGGGAGCTGCTCCTTTATCCCCATCAGCACTTGAGTTCAAGGGGGCTCTTCTGTCGATGGTTTTGTGGAGGGGTTCGGGACCTTCGACATCTAGGTGGAGATCGGGAATACTGTTGATTCTTTTCATTGTCTTCTTTCTGTAGTGGCACCTTGACCTCTTTTTCTTTCTTTTCTTTGGCGCCCGCACCCATTGGGGGCTCATTTTCGAAGGCTTCATTCGTCTGGGCATACTTTTCTGCCTGAGCCAATATTTCTGTGAAGTCGCAGGGGTAGGTCTTCTCCAGCGAGTATCAGAGACTATTCTTCAAAAGTCCATCCTTTAGAGTGGTCATTGTGATCGACTAATCCAGATCGTGAACTTTTAGGATGGTCATATTGAAATGGCCAAGATAGGATCAGAGCAATTCTCCTTCATTCTGCTTGATGTTGATCAATGAATCCGATCCCTTACACTGCCTCCTGCAGCTAATAAAATGAGTCACAAACAAATGATGCATCTGGTCAAATGAGTGGATGGTCCTGAGCTTCAAGCTCGAATACCAATACCGAGCCACATCCTTTAGAGTGGATGGGAAGGCTCAGCATAAGGCAGCATCGGTGGCTCCATGGAGAAGCATCATGGCTTTGAAGCTCCCTAAGTGATCCACTGGATCGGTGACTCCATCGTAGATCTCCAGTCGCAGCATCTTGAAGTGACTGGAGAGCAGTTCCTGCATAATCTAGATGCTGAACGGTGGATCAGTGTTGTAGACATCGTCTCGCATCCGGGCTTGGTTATAGAAGGCTTCGATCTGTTGATTTATCTCTCAAAGTTTGTGGTCAATTTTTGCATCTCGAGCGGTACAAACTTTTAAATATGGTGAGTGAAATCAACCTGGGATGGAGTCATGCTCAGAGCAAGGACATGGGGATCACCACGTCTTGCGCTCTGGCATCTAGGGGTGGCTTTGTCGAGTCTGTCCCCCCAACTCAGGGCCTAATAGGGGGATCTGGAGTTGCTCTGGCAGTAGAGCAGCGGGTGGTGTAGGATTGCCCTACTACATGGTTTGAATAGCGACAGTCAAATTCTGGACCTGTCAGACCAATAAGTTGAACTGTTCCATGTTAACCATCATTCCTGACTGGGGTGGAGCCTCCAAAGGCGGCGGCACCTGAGTTTGTTGATTGGTAAAATTCTCCACTGGTCGAGAGTTGGTGGTGTTGGAACAATGGGAGGATACTCCTTTGCATGGCACCATGGTGTGGACCTCTGGTTTCTTCTCAAAAGTGGGTGTGCCCTTCCTTCAGCATCAATCTATTGCTGCAGATTTCTAGCTTTGGTCAAAGTGGCTGGAATCTACTGAAAATCACCAGCATGACAAGACCTACAAAATAAGTCCTGATCGGAGTTGGCTCCAACAGAGACCCTCTGATAGTTAAGTCAGAAAACTAGAACAAGAGAGAAAGAATATGAGAGGGTAGGATTTTAAGGGATGCCAGTATGTGTACCTAAAGGGTCCTTTTTTTACCTCTATTTATAAGGAGACAAGAGCCAAAAGAGAGAAAAATGATGGAAGACCTTTCCGATCTCTCTGTCCATACCACTCATGATTGTGGCGTGTTACTTATCGTGGGATTTAAGTGGTCTACTTGGGCATGGTCCAGACAATAATTCCTCTTGATTTGGACTTTGGTGGCAGACATCACCTTATCTGACGTGCAGTCAGTTACTCTTAGGGATGGTTTGATTTGATGCAACCTCACCCAACATGCATCCAGCTGTTGGAGTGGTATAGTCCCACATGGAGTGATGTGACTTGATATGACCACATGGGGGTTGACTCTTCCTAACATGGTAGCTAGCGATAGTTGAAGGGGATATAGTCTGCAGCTAAGGATGAGGATCAATGGAGGATCCTTCGATCGAAGACAATACTGGGCTCAGGATCTTTTTTGGATAGACGTCTGATGTCCAGGGTCACTCTGATGTTAGTGGTTAAGGACCTGGAAGCAGAGTTAAAATCGACAGCCAAAGCCTAGATTAGCAACTGAAGTTATGGTTGGTGGCCAAAGCTAGGGTTGACAGTCAAAGTTAGGATCGACAGGACTTTCCACTAAGAATCTCCATTCGGAAGGACCGGCTTGAGAGCAAGGATTGATGAGGTCCGAAGTGAGATTTTTCGCTGCTTCATTATGTACTGAATGATCCTTCAGCGTAGCTTCTTCATAGTTCTGAGATGACATATCTATCACTATGATTGTACTTATTTATCTCTAACTAGTGTTGTGGTAATGACCTGGCATACTTTGTCAAGGAACATTCCTTGGCACGTGTCTTTGACGCGGGTGACGTACCACCCTCCAACATATGCCCCTCAATAGGAACATCATATGTTTTAGCGAGGGAGAGTATACAATTTTATTAAGAGAGAGAGTGTGTTGCCTAGAAGTCACAAATCAAGAGGGAGTGTGAATTAGATTTTTCAAAAATTTTATAATTAAAATAAGTATGTGCACTAACTATCAAGTAAAAGGGTGCTTGTGAAGTGCAGGAGGAGAGATATGATAACTTGAGACAACTAAAAAATAGATAATTATATAATTATAAATATAATAAATTTATAGTGGTTCAGTATCTAGCTCAGCACCTATATCCACTCCTCAAGTATCTCTATTTAGCAATTTTATTATAATCCTCTTGATTATGGCATAATTATTTTTATTGGGATCAAAATCAACCTAGTTGATTTTATGCAAGCTCATAAATCAAAATCTTTCCCACTAAGTCCACTTGACTTAGTCAAATACAACCATCCTATTAGAGCTTAGACCAACCTAAATTCCTAAGTTTCTATACTTAATAAACTTGTTACAAACTCAAGAATACAATAAGCAGCAACTTAGAGTTCAAGAAATGAAAAGTCTTTATAGTCCAAAGAAGTCAATATAGATGTCTCTTGAATATAATGAGTTTCTCCTTGAATGCTTGAGAGAAACTTGATTAAATACTTGAAAAAGATGCTCTAATTGGTAGATCACATAATCAATATTTTCAAGCTCTCTTCAATTGAATTAATTATCGAAAGATTGTCTTGAATACTTTCTTAAATGTTCTTCCTTCTTTTTCTTTCCCCAATTGAATTCAATACCTAAATATGTCCAAAATTGATTGAAGAAGGTAAGAAGACCATTAGATAGCTCAACAAATTGTTACATCCAATTCTAATAGTTAGAAATTTTTTGAAAAGCTAGTTGTTGTGCTATTAGAAAGTAAAGGAGTCAACTTTTAATTTTTAGGAGTCGACTCAACCTTTTCAGGAGTTGGCTCGACTCTTCAAGAGTTGACTTATAACCTACACTATCTTATATAGTCCTTTGTCTTCTAATTGTGGTTAATCTGGGTCAACTTGGCTTTTAATGGGTCAACTCGAGTTATAGTGGAGTCGGTCATGATTTTTTTGGGGTCAACCTGAGTTGTGCTTAATTTCCACTGCTCTCTATTTGTATCGTGAGATCATTCTAGAGTCGACTTGTATTTTAGTGGGTATGACTTGTTTAATGAACTTGACTCATAAATTTCTGGAATTGGCTTATGTTCAAGATATTTTTTTTATTGCTTTTTATCTAGTAGCATGAGATCATTTAGGAGTCAGCTCTTGCTCTAATAAGGTTACTTGTCTAGTGGAGTCGACTTATGATTTTCTGGGTTCAACTCTTGCACTGTGCAATTTTCAATTAGAGTATGCCTAAGCTGGCTTAAGTGTATCATGGTCGACTCTTATCCTTTGTCCTTTGTTGGGCACATTAAGCAACTTCTCCGTAGTTTTAATAGACTTCTTCTTGATTGTTTGTGCAACTTATGAGCATCAAGAGCTTTTTCTACGAGCATGCTCTTAAGTTTTTATTAGAATCAAATATACTTAATATTTTGACATCATCAAAATCAATCATTTGATCAATAGAGAGAGAGAGAGAGTGATATGAAATGTAAGGAAGAAACTTTTTTTTTGTGAGAAGTCCTTACAAGAGAAAGTTGAACTCATTGTTTTGGCCTTAATTTTTTCAATAAATTTTTCTCTCCAATTTTTTTTTGCACCACTATTACTAATTTAATTGTTGCTTGTTTTGGATCTTGGGTTAGTAGCTTTGATCTACATTGAAAAACATGCAATTCTAAATATTCTCACTTCATGATTCATAAACTTGTTTGGCACTGATTGTTATGTTTTTATTTACTTACAAAGCAGGATATTGTCATATGGAGGTTGATATTAGTGATCATATTTGTAGGGTACTTTTGCCATTCTTTATTTTATTTCTCTCTCTCTCTCTAAAAGCAATAATACCTTGCTAAGAAAAGTCATAACGGTTCTACCAACAATCTAAAAAGAATTTTTTATCAAATTAATATTTATTTTTAAAAAAATTATAAAAATAATGCTCTTGATAAAATATTTATCAAAGTACTATCTGAAACAAAGTCGCCCTTTCAAAAGATGACTTTGTGTGCTGAGTCACCACCTTCTATGCCATGTGGAATGTGGAGTCAGCAGCTGGAGAACCACCCCATGGTAGGGTGACTCATAGAGTCACCCTATGGGAGTCGTCCTACCATAAGGCGACTCTATAAGTCGCCCTACCATAGGGTGACTTAAAACTTTAAGTAGAAAAAAAAAATCTAAACCCTCTCAGCTAAATCCCTTCCTCCCCTCTCCGTCACTTAGAAAAAAAAACACATGTAAACCCTCCCTCTCCCTCTCGGTCCCCAGCGCGAGAAACCCCCCTCCCCCTCTCTCTCGATCCCCGATGTGAGAACCCCCCAGTGCGAGAAACCTCCCTCACTCTCCCTCTCGGTCTCTGGCATGAGAACCCCCCCTCTCTCTCCCTCTCGATCACTGATGGCTCTCCCTCCTCCTCTCAGCCCGCCCCCCTCCTCCTCTCCTCCCAGACATACCGCTGCCCCTCCCTTCTCTCAGCCCACCCCCCTCCTCCTCTCCGACGTATCACCGCCCCTCCCTCCTCCCCTCCTCCTCTCGGCACCCCCTCCCTCCTCTCGGTAGTCCCCCTTGACTGCTCGGTGCGTCACTCCACCCCCAATCCAGAGAGGCCATCAAAGGTATTTTTTATTTTTATAATTTTATTTTTCATATTAATTATACATTTATTTCTTCAACAATAGATGGACGTTCAGAAAGAAGATAATTTTACCTAAATAATATTAATTTATAAATAAATTATTAAAATAATTTCCTACTGAGTCATTTATTTTTAAAAATTTTATATTATATAGAACCATAGATCCATCTTTTGATTAATATATATATTCTAAGATATCCGTATATTTATATTTTTTTATACGGATGGAAGAATTATATACATTAATCAATTAATTGTCAGTTAGGATAGTTTGAAAAATTATAATTCATTCTATAAATAATTACAGTAATCAAACAATGCGTAATAGAGGTCAAAAAAAATTTTGGATAGTATTTTTCTTTAGTTCTCTCCACACATCTTCAATCGTGTGGAGAGAAATAAAAAAAATATTATCAAAATTTTTTTCAGTCCCTATTGCATATCGTTTGATTACTGTAATTGACTTATAGAATTACTATAATTTCTGAATGGGATAGGACCTTTGTTGCTTAGAAATGGAGCCCAAGAGGGGGGGTGAATTAGATCTTTTTAAAATTTTAAAAGATTAGTGCATTAAAATAATGTGCAAAAGAGATCGAGTGAAGTGGGTTGATATTCAATAAAAATAAATTCAAATACAAAAGAAAGAATGCAAGTAAATGGCACAAAGAATAAGTAAAGAGAAGTAAGCACAGCAAACACAAGAATTTATAGTGGTTTGATACCAACCTTGCACCTACATCCACTCTCCAAGTCCCTACTTAGAAATTTAATCCACTAAATGGATTCAAAGTTACAATACTTCGGACACTCCGATCCTTGCTATCCAAGCAAGAATACTTATTTTTTGGGTACAAGCCAACCCTCAACAATCTGATTCAGAGTTCGGATCAATCCAAATAAGTTTTGGAACCTCTCAAAAATCCAAATATAATTTCAGAAAATCAGAGTACAGAAAATTCAGCACACAATCTCCTTAAATAGATACAATGAATGCAAAATAAATACAGTACTCAAGGAGAAGAAGCTTTTGCTGAACACTCTCAATAAATTCTACACTTGATTACTGCTGGAGAGTGGTTGGTAAAGTGATTGAATGCTTCTTTTCTCTCTTTTAGGGCTGAATGAGCTTTTCACGGATGTGGGCTTTGAATGTTAGCAAAACTTATGATTTTTCTCTTCAAGAGAGCTTTTATAATCACTATCTACCCTTGAGAATATTTTAGAGTTGGTTTAGAGCCGTTGGAGAATGTTTAATGTGCATTAAATATATCAAAAATAGGCTAAAAATTAGTCGTTACGCAGCTCGTCCAGAATGGGACGTCCCATGGGGCGTCCCACTGGCATTGAGACATCCCATGGGGCATCCCAATAGGTCAGATAAAAAGTTCAACTTTCTGTTTTGATCTCAGGATCTCAGGGGTCGTCCCAATCACATGGGTCATCCCAGGTGGGTCGTCCTACTGCATGCCATGAGCCAAAATAAAGCGTGACAGCTGTCCAACGAAAGGGGATGACCCAGATGGGTCGTTCCATTTTGTTCTAACCTAATTTTTTATGTATTTAAGGTCTAAAACTTATCATAACACTTTCAAACGCTCTCAAGTAGATTCAAATCAATTCGGATACTCTTAAAAACCTTCAAAAACTTTTTCAACTTGCTGAAACTTCAATTTTTGGCACACTTGATAAAGTTTTTCAAACTCAATCTTTTGGACTACCTGAAACATCATAAAAATAATCTCCAAAGATAGAAAATATATTAGTAGTCTCCTTAAATGATTTGTAATCATTAAAATTAATTTTTGAAGCAACAATCTCTCTCTTTTTTATGATGACAAAATATTTGAGTATACATAAAAAAATATCTTTAAAGCTCAAATAATTTAGATTTGTGAAGTACTAGAAGAGTTATGCCGAGGATTCAACATAGAAGATCATGATATACATATTTTCAGCAAACTTTAATGATTTAATTCATTTAGCTAAAATTATTTGCAAAAAAATTAGAGAATTTTTAAGAATTATTCTTATTCGATCAAAATCCTCTCCTTTCTTATATGAATTAGATTATTTTGAGCATTTGAAAATAAATCTCTCCCTTTCTTATATAAAGAGTGTTCTATAAAAAAAAATTTCTTATTGAACCAAAGATAGTTCATAAAGAAATTTTATTCTTTTCTTCCTTGATTCTAGTATCGGAGCAATAGATATGAAAGAGAATATTTCTTTCTCTTTTTCTTGTTTTGATATTAAGGCAAGAATGAGACAAATTAAGCAAGAATCAAAAATGGATATATCGAATCAATTTGATATCAGTGCAAAAATAAGATTAGTAGAGTATTTTAAAAAAATAAGTTGATCAGAGTAATTTTTCAAATATTATCAAAATGAAGGTAAAAAAATGATGTTTCAGAGTTAAAAAAAATAGATGAATCAGTATAAAGTACTGTATTAGAGCAAAAGATTTTAACAACTACACTATTTTCATCATTTACCATTATTTCTCTCTCTTTACCATTATTATTTTTTATTTACCATTATTTCTCTCCCTTTTTATAACAAATACACCACTTTCACCATTTACCATTATTTCTCTCCCTTTTTGACATCATCAAAAAGAATAACTAGGAGAATAAGATTTTCATGGTGTTAGGTCAAGTATCAAGGAAATAGAGCATCCATACATCCATCCAAAAAAAAAATTATAATAGACATTCATTCATCCAAAAAGATATGATAATAAACATTCATTCATCTAAAGAAAAATGAGTCAAATGGAAACAACCTCATTTATTTACACCAAAAGAGAGGTTACAAGAGTCATAATGAGCATAAACCTCTCATACATCCAATCTACAAAATATAACTAAGTAATCTAATACAAAATGATGAAATCAGATAGACTGGGCATCGAGCACGGAATCAAGATAAATAACACGGGATCAGCTTCATCCTCGATTGAAGGGTCTGGTTCGAGAGGAAGATGCCAGAGGACAGAAAGCAATAGACTGAACAAAGGCTGGCTCACTAGATATAGAGGGCTTAGACTGAAGTTGAGTCCTAATGACATCAAGCTGGGACAAGATCCCCCTCACAGTAAGTCGGAGTCCATCCAGATAAGCTGATACGAAGTCTCTAAAGTCTCTGATGTCTGTCCAAAGCAGCTCAAGAGAGGAATGAAGCTGACTATGGAGTCTCTCTATCTCTCGAACCTGGTCATCCATCTACGGTGTAGAAAAAGTCGATGTGCCCACTCCAGTAGAGAAAGAGACTACAATCCATCTGACCTCTCCCTCTATATCGAAAATTCTGCCACTGAATCTGAGAAGGGAGCTCTCCACACCCTCCAATCTAGTACTCAAGTCAGACAAGAGCTCCATCAAAGAGAAAATATGTGGCACAATGGATGAATCCAATGATGGAGCAGAGAAGGCACTCGAAGAGGCAAGGTGAAACTGCTGTGGCTGCTGTGGTTGCTGTGGCTGTTGTGCCTGCTGCTGCTGCTGTTAGAGAAACTGCTGTAGAATCTGCTGTTGGAACTGGTGAGACTGCTGAAAAAGCTGATCCTAAAATCACTACAGCTGAACAGATAAAATCTCTGCCACTCTCTCAGCAAGCTGTTCCATATCAATATCCCCCAAGCTGAAAGTAGGCATGGTACGGCTCAATGGGGGTACTCTGATCGAGGGTCCTGCCTCAAGCTCTGAAACATAGTGAATAGTTGAACTCAGCTTGGGCAAGGGAGAAGATGGATCCTCTCCCTCAGCATGCTCCTCCTTCTCATCACTCTCCTCCTCAACAGCTGCAGCTCGACCCTTGGCCCACCGGCCAGCAACTCTCACAAAACCCATGTGCCTAAGAGAGTGGTTGTTATAGGTGTCAGTATATGACAGTCTACAAACAATCTCTCACTCAAAACTGACTCCTGACTCTCTGAAAATAACAGTAAAGGTCATACCATAGGGCAAGAGAGCCTTGGACCTGTTCAAGGCTTCCCTCATGGCATCTGTCATCAGGAAGAAAAGGTTCAGGGGAGTCTCTGAAACTACATGGTGCATCAGACAAATGTCTCTCTCCATCATCAGATCATATCTTCCCCCTCTGGAGAAGAAAATCCTAGACATCATGTGGTGGAGTAGCCTCATCTCCATATTAAGATCTTTGGCCTCAATCTTCAAGAGCCCTTCTACATCATCTCTCCCTAGTATGGTTCTAAGTTCAATTTTCTTTTGGGTAGCTCATCTAGGCAGCTACCCTCATAAGGCATCTAAAGGAATCTTCCTAACCTAGTTGCATTTAAGATAATTTAGACTTCCTTCACTGTAGATCTCAAAACACCATCAAAGAAAACCAAATTTGAATAAAATTTCTTGACCAAATCAATATACACTGGTTCAAACAAACTTAGAAAAGATTTCTACCCTTGCTTTACTAGTTTATCTCCAATTGAAAAACCATCATGTCTTAAAAATTTGAAGTCTATATTTCTACCCAAAGCAACCTTCCTTGCAGATAATGGAATCTTACTTGGAGTTACTGGAGGGGATGCTTGAGTCAGCTCATGTGCTACCTTCTTCCTCCTTCCTTCTGCTTTCCCAAATCTCACCAACTTTTTTCTTTGTGGCATTCTCATTTTGGGGGCCATGTCCCAAGAAGAAGGTGGATAATGGTCAAGAGGGTGGAGAAGGATGCGAATTGAAGTGAAACTAAGTGGAGAAGATGATTTTTGGAAAGTTTCTCATGGATTTAAGGGTTAGGGTTTGGAATTTGGGGAAATCAGTAAAATGAGCCGTGAGAGTAATAAATTTGGAGAGAATAGATCTCAATTTTAAGAGATTTTGGGATTTTTGAGAGATCTAGGATGAGGTTCCTAGGTTGGGACTAGAGGAAGAAGAGGAGTCTTTGGATTTGAGATGTCCCGAAACTCCTTTTTAATGGAACAGGGTTCGGATCGGCTCACTTAAAGAGAGCGTACCCGCACGAATGGGACGCCCCATCCAGGGTTGTATCAGACAATAAAAAAATTATTTAAAAAAGAAAACAATTCAAACTAAAAAAATTTGAAATTGGTCATATCGACTTGAAAGGGTCATTGGGAGTCTAGATAAATTTTGATATCATTTTTGATTGAATATTTTGATGAAAAAAAATTAGAGAAGGTATCTGAATAGTATTGATAATTTTTAATTATCTTAAAAAATTCTCAAAAAATAATAGATGACTTCCAAAATTAAGATAATAAAGTCAAAAAATTTTAAATAAATTTTGAGAGTAAAATTATGATTGAAATTCAAGCAGAAGGGTCTAAGACATCCAATTCTCTTCTAATTTCACAAAATTTACTTTCATTAAGTACTTTGGTGAAAATATTAGTTAATTAATTTTTAATATTTATGTATTCAAGTATTATGTCATTATTTTGAATATGTTCTCTTATGAAATGATGTCTAATTTCAATATATTTTGACTTAGAGTATTAAATTAGATTTTTGATCAAATTGATGGTACTAGTATTATCATATTTTATGGGGATATTTTTAAGTTCAATACCAAAATCTATAAGCTGTTGCTTAATCCACAGAATTTAAGCACAGCAACTTTCAGCTGCAATATATTCGACCTCGGTCGTAGACAAAGCCACTGAATTTTGCTTCTTACTAAATCAGGAGATTAAGTTTACTCTTAGAAATTGGCAAGTTCCACTAGTACTTTTTCTATCAAGTTTGCATCCAGTAAAGTCTGCATCTGAGAAACCCATTAAGTCATAGAAGATTATTTTGAAAATCAAAGATCTAGGTTTTGTATTCCTTTTAAGTATCTAAAGATCCTTTTAACAGTATTTAAATCAGATTCCTTAGGATTTGATTGATATCTAGCACACATGGATACACTGAATATTATATCAGGTCTACTAGCAGTTAGATATAATAAAGAGTCTATCATGCCTCTATAGAGCTTTGAATCAATATTTTTATCATGCTCATTTTTTTTTAATTTACAGGAAGGGATCATAGGTGTACTTATAATTTTTGAGCTCTCCATTCCAAATTTCTTTAATAATTCTCTTGTGTACTTACTTTGGATGATGGAGATCCCTTCCTTCATTTGTTTAATCTGGAGTCCGAAGAAAAAATTGAGTTCTCCTATCATGCTCATCTCGAACTCCCCCTACATGAGCTTGGCAAACTCTTGGTATAGATCTTCATTAGTAGATCCAAATATAATGTCATCAACATATATTTGTATAACAAGAATTTTTTTGTTATTTTTTTTTATAAAAAGAGTAGTATCAATCTTTTCTCTTGAAAATCTATTTTCTAATAAAAACTTACTTAATCTTTTGTACCAAGCTCTAAGAGTTTATTTTAACCCATATAAAGCTTTGTTTAACCTAAATACATGATCTGAAAGTTTATAATTTTCAAAATCAGGAGGTTGTTCTACATATACTTCTTCAGCAATATATCCATTTAGAAAAGCACTCTTGATATTTATTTGAAATAATTTAAAATTTATAAAGCAATCAAAAATAAGTAGTATTCTTATGACTTCTAATCTAGCAACAGGAGCAAATATTTCATCAAAATCAATTCCTTCTTGTTGATTATATCCTTTAGCAACTAATCTTGCTTTATTTTTTATTATATTTTCATCTTCATCTAATTTATTTTTATATACCCATTTAGTTTCTATTATAGGATAATTTTTAGGTCTAGCAACTAGTGTCCATATATTATTTCTTTCAAATTGATTTAACTCTTCTTGTATGGCCATTATCCAGTTATGATCTTTTTCAGCTTCATCTATTGTTTTAGATTCTAGATATGAAACAAAAGCTACATAGTTGCAAACATCTCTAAGTGAGGATCTAGTTTTTACTCCTTATGTCAGATCATCAATTATTAATTCTCTAGGGTGATTATGGACATACCTCCATTCCCTTGGGAGATTATCTGTGTTTGGAGGTTGTCCTTGAATGTTCTGATCTTTGATTCTTTCATCCTCTTATTTTTCATCTATCTGATCTTTATTTTGTTCATTTGAATCATTGAGGATGAGCTCTTTCATTTTATCTTTTATGATACCTACATCATCAGTATCCTCTCTCTTTTTTGATGGAAGATCATAAGTTTCATCAAAGACAATATGAATTGACTCTTCTACTACTAGTATTCTTTTATTAAATACTCTAAAGGCTTTGCTAGAAGTGGAGTAGCCAAGAAAGATAGCTTCATCAGATTTAGCATCAAATTTATCTAGGCTATCTTTGTCATTATTCAAAATAAAACATCGGTAACCAAAAACATGAAAGTAACCTATATTAGGTTTTCTACCCTTCCATAATTCATAAGGTATTTTTTTTAAATTGATCTTATTAAGGCATGATTTAGAATGTAACATGCTGTGTTAATTACTTCTGCCTAAAGATATTTTGGGAGCTTGCTTTCACATAGCATGGTACGAGCCATCTCTTCTAGGATTCTATTTTTTTTTTTAACAACTCTATTTTGTTGAGGTGTTCTAGGTCTAGAAAAGTTATGATCTATATCTTTTTTATCACAAAATTTTTTCAAATCTTTGTTTTCAAATTCAGTAACATGGTCACTTCGAATAGAAATAATTGACAAATATTTTTCATTTGAAATTTTTTGACAAAACTTGAAAAATACTGAAAATGCTTCATCCTTAGAAGCTAAAAACAAAACCTAAGTAAAACATAAAAAATCATCAATGATTATAAAATCATATCTTTTTTCTCCTAGACTAGTTGTCCTTGTAGGACCAAATAAATCCATATGCAAGAGTTCTAGCAGTTTAAAAGTTGAAACAATATTTTTAGATTTAAAAGAAACTCTTGTTTGTTTACCTAATTGACATACATCATAAATTTTATCTTTATCAAAATTAATTTTTGGCAAACCAATAACTAAATCCTTTTTAATGATTTTAAAAAGTATGTGCATACTAATATGTGCAAGCCTACAGTGTCAAAGCCAACTAGTCTTATTGATTTTAGCATTCATGGCCATAAGATATTACATATTTTGCATGAAAAGATTATCCAAATCAACCATGTAAACATTAGCATACCTATGCCCAATGAATCTAGTGCTATCATCAAAAGAACTAGTTATAATGCACGTAGATGATTCAAAAATTACTTTGTAACCTTTATCACATAATTGACTAATACTTAAAAGGTTATGCTTAAGACTATCTACAAGTAAAACATTTTCAATGCAAGTGGAGGGGTGATACCAATGTTAGCAATATCGATGATCTTCTCTTTGCCATTATCTCCAAATGTGATCATCCCTCTATTTTTGGCTTTCAATGTGATGAATTGAGATTCATCACCAGTCATGTGTCTTGAGCATCCACTATCAAGATACCACTTTCATTTTGTTGCTTGGGATGCAAGACATACCTGCACATATGAAATCAAGTTTTAACCTTAGGTACCCAAGCTAACTTGGGTCCTTTGGGGTTAGTCACAATAGTTCCTTTTGGAATCCATATTTTCTTAACATTTCTATCATCAAATTTATTTGATAAACATGTATAAGCTTTGTGCCCTACCTTGTCACATTTAAAATAAATGATATTTGATAATTTTGATGCATTGACAAAAATATTTTTTCAAAAATTTTTTATTTTCTTAGAGTATTATAGTCAAATCCGATTTTATCATATACAGCTTTTTGAATATCAATAATTATTTAAAGTTTGTTTGAACTTAGTGTAAATCTATCAACTATAGGTTTCAACTTGGTTATCTCTTCCTTTAGATCTTGATTTTCTTTTACAAAAGTTTCATTTTGACTAGAAAGTTCATCCTTTTCTTTCATTAGAGACTGATTCTTTAGTTCTAATTCTTTATTTTTCTTATCAACTTCTTCATTTTCCATAGTAAATACATGATTTTTTGATTTCAGATTTTTATTTTTAGTACCTAATTCTTTTAGATCATTTAAAAAATCATAAAAAGCTTCTAACAGTTTATCATAAGTAAATTCAGATTGAGTTTCAGATGATACCTCAGTTTCATATACCATAAGGCACAAATTGGCTTCTTCATGAGATTCTTTGTCAGTGATAGAGTCATCACTGTCACTCCATATAGCCATCATGGCCTTCTTCTTCTTGAACTTCTTTTGGCTTTTCTTGAGCTGGGGGCATTCTGATCTGAAATGGCCCAGCTTCTTACATTCATAGCAGATGGTGAGCTGATCCTTTTCCTTTTCTTTGCTCGTCTCCCCTTTGACTAGTGGTCTTCTCTTTGTCCCTTGTCTTTTCTTCTCATGAAGTGTCTAAACTTTTTAGTGATCAGGGCCAAGTCCTCATCTTCTTTACTATTGTCTAATTTTTCTGTGTCTTCTTCTTCCTGAGCTATCGACTTGAGGGCTATGGTTCTCTTTTTTCTGATTTTTTCTTTAGTGTGTTGCTTCGTGGTCAGTTCATGAGTCATGAGGGATCCAAGCAGCTCCTCCAATAGTAGAGTATTCAAATCTTTGGCTTCTTGAATTGCAGTGACTTTTGCCTTCCATGATCTTGGTAAGGATCTGAGCACTTTTCTCACAAAATCACTGTTAGAATAATATTTGCCAAGACTTTTTAAACTATTTATGATGTCAGTAAAATGAGTGAATATTTGAGTTATTGATTCTTCAGGTTCCATTTTAAATAGTTCGTAGTTGTGCATAAGCATATTGATCTTAGATTCTTTTACTTGATTTGTACCTTCATATGTGACTTCTAACCTATCATAATTTTTTTTAGCTAAATTGTATGTGAAAATATGATTAAATTCATTAACATCCAAAGCATAATATAAAATATTCATGGCTTTAGCATTGAGCTGAGCCATTTTCTTATCAATTTCATCCCATTCACCTTCCGGCTTAGAGAGAGACACACCATTAATTAATTTAGTGGGTGTGTGTAGTTCATTTATTATGATACTCCATATGTCATAGTCAAGTGTTTGTATAAAAATTCTCATCCGAGCTTTTCAATAGGTATAGTTTGATCTATTGAAAAGTGAAGGTCGGTTTGTGGATTGCCCCTCGGCTAGAGATGTACCAAATTAGGCTGCCATAGACTTTTAGCTCTTGATGGTTAAATCAAGTAAGAACAAGAGCATCGAGCTTTGATACTACTTGTTGTCCAGAAATAGAGCCTAAGAGGAGGGGTGAATTGGATCTTTTTGAAATTTTAAAAGATTAGTATACTAAAACAATGTGCAAAAGAGATCGAGTGAAGTGGGTTGATATTCAATAAAAATAAATTCAAATACAAAAGAAAGAATGTAAGTAAATAGCATAAAGAATAAGTAAAGAAAAGTAAGCACAGCAAACACAAGAATTTATAGTGGTTCGATGCCAACCTTGCACCTACATCCACTCCCCAAGTTCTTACTTGAGAATTCAATGCACTAAATGGATTCAAAGTTACAATACGTCGGACACTTCGACCCTTACTATCTAAGCAAGAATACTTATTTTTTGAGTACAAGTCAATCCTCAACAATCTAATTCAAGGTTCGGATCAACCTAAATGAGTTTTTAAACCTCCCAAAACTCAAAAATCCAAATATAATTTCAGAAAATCAGAGTACAGAAAATTCAGTACACAATCCCCTTAAATAGATACAATAAATGCAAAATAAATATAATACTCAAGGGAAAGAAACTTTTGCTGAACATCCTCAATAAATTTCATACTTGATTGCTGCTGGAGAGTGGTTGGTGAAGTGATTGAATGCTTCTTTTCTCTCTTTTAGGGTTGAATGAGGTTTTCACGGATGTGAGCTTTGAATGCTAGCAAAACTTATGATTTTTTTCTTCAAGAGAGCTTTTATAATCACTATCTATCCTTGAGAATATCTTAGAGTTAGTTTAAAATCGTTGGAGAGTATTTAATGCATATTAAATACACAAAAAATAGACTGAAAACTAGCTGCTGTTATGCAGCTCGCCCAGAATGGGACGTCCCACTGGCATTAGGACATCCCATGGGGTGTCCCAATAGGCCAGACAGAAAGTTCAGCTTTCTGTTTTAGCCTCAGAGTCTTCGGGGTCGTCCCAAATGGGTCATCCCAATCACATGGGTCGTTTCAGATGGGTCGTCCCACTGCGTGCCATGAGCCAAAATGAAGCATGCCGGCTACCCAACAAAAGGAGATGACCCAGATGGGTCATCTCATTTTGTTTCAACCCAATTTTTCATGTATTTAAGGTCCAAAACTTATCAGAATACTTTCAAACACTCTCAAATGGATTCAAATCAATTTGGACACTCTCAAAAGCCTTCAAAAACTTCTTTAACTTGCTGAAACTTCAATTTTTGGCATACTTGATAAAGCTTTTCAAATCCAATCTCTTGGACTATCTGAAATATCACAAAAATAATCTTCAAAGATAGAAAATATATTAGTAGTCTCCTCAAATAGTTTGTGATCATCAAAATCAATTCTTGGAGCAACAATCTTCTATACCTATTAGTTGATGATAAGATGTATTTATTATGTAAGCTATTTTAAATGTTATGTACTTCCTCCTAGTAAACATATGTTCATATGTTCATATGTTCATGCAGTTACTTCTCACAATAAGTTCAAACAAAATAGATTCAAGTCTTATCACTGTTATGTTCCATTGGGATAGAAGGATCAATCGTGATGCTAATGGTGTATATTATGCGGTTGAAGGACCTGAATGATCATGGTGGACCGTAACGTAATATACCAAGAACTTGTGCAGGTCTGCTATGCTATCACTGGATAGAATTTCAATTACTATAGAGTTTTTCTAGTATGTAGATTTTTGATTCATACTGCTAGACAGTATTTAGCTGTACCTATTGAAGATGATCAGAACACGAACACTGTCTTAGGCATCCCATTATAAGAAATTTTTTTAGCGATCAAAATTTTCATTGAGCCGACAATGGTAGGAGTTTTGGATAGTGGTGAACAGCATGTGAGTATGTCTCAGACTGTATCTGCCCCACTTACACAGTCGAAGATGGCGAGATCTCTACCTGATGCAACTCCAATAGCCGATGAAACTGGATATGAGTATGAAGGTACCCCTGTATATACTGTTGGTGGACTAATAACATCCATAACTGATAGTCTTCAATATATAGTAGGGGCAGAGTCTGCATATCAATATCTATATAACACTGCATTTGATGATGTAAGAGTCGGTCCTAGTTATGTGACAACTGTTGTGGAGCATATGGAACACAAATCTTATGACCTTGTACCATCTAATCAGCCACATGCAATATATGCCAGACTTAGAGGATTGGGAATCACAATAGCTGTACAACTTTATTTGAAAATAAAGTCACTGTTAGTTATGATCCTAATCCTACTGATGATGAAGATAAGGATGATGATGCAGAGTCTGATGATAGTGATAGTGGAGAGTCTAGTACAGAAGAGGATGTCCCACCACATGAGGCACCCTTTGTTCCTAAATTCGGGCTAGGTGATGCATTTGACGAGATAAAGCTGCATACCATGGAGTATTGCCTGAACATCTATTCTTTGGTGGAAGTAAAGAGTTAAGAAAGAGAATGGTATTTGAATCAAAAAAATAAGTCTAACGTACCGTAAAACAATATGCCATTCGCACCCACCATCCTTTCAAAGTCATCGAGTCTGATAGAGTTAAATGGAGTATCGTGTGTAAACAGTCTGATACTTACAGTTAGTATCTCCATGTATTCCTTCGAATCAAGATGTAGATGGAAGATTACTGTTGCTCCATGAATTGATTTTGATGATTACAATACATTTGAGGGGGTTACTAATAATTTTGGCTTGAAAAAAGATTTATTGTATTTCAGAAGCAAAATCATAATTTTATCAAGTTCTGATTCGAGAGTCTCAAAAGCAAGAACAGAAGATTTGTGATCTATTGGAGGTAATTTCATATTTTTTGGATATATATTTTGAGAGAAAATCAAATTTAAAGAAAAGAGTCGACCCTATAAGTTGACTCCTGTCACAAGGGACTGAACGGCATGCTATTTTTGGCTGGCACACTCAAAGGGGACGACCCTATGAGTCGATCTCTGTTGCTGTGGAGGTCAAAGATATAGAACAGTGATTTTCTGTTCTGCACCACAGAGGTCAACCCTATGAGTCGACCCCTGTGTAGAGGTCGACCCTATGAGTCGATCCCTGCGATGAAAAATCTCCGTAACGGTTAGTTTTTTAGCTCATTTTGATCATATTTAATGCTCATTTAATACACTCTAACGGCTCTATTTTAGTCCAGATCACTCTCTAGCATCCATTGAAGATATAAAGGGTCTTAAAGGAGGAAAAAAGATAAGGTTTTCAAAGTTATTCAAGCATTCATTTCAGCCCTAAACAAAAAATTCTTTTTAAGTAAAAGAAGCTTTCATTTCAAGTTCACCAATCCTTCAAGAGCTCATTCAAGTCTTCAACAATCTTGAAAAAAATCAGAAAAGCTTCTTCCTTATTGTGTAAAGTATATTTAAAGTTTTATTTGCTCATTAAAGAAGCTAAAATTGTATTTCCATGTGATTAACTGTCATACTCTGTTTTTGTCTTTAATTTTAGTTTTGAAAGGATTTCAAAACTTGAAAAGATTAGTCCGAACCTTGAATCGGATTGTATTGGATTGGCTTGTACCTGAAAAATAAGTATTCTTGCTTGGGATAGCTAGAGTCGGAGGTACCGACATTGTATTCTTGTTGAATACGTTTTAGTAGATTTAAATTTCCAAGTAGGAGCTTGGAGAGTGGATGTAGGTGTAAGGTTGGCACCAAACCACTATAAATCTTGTTTGTTTGTAGTGTGCATATTTGCTCTCTATCTAAATTTTCTTATTTTCTTGCATTCTAGCATCTCATTTCTACACTTAGCTTAAACCACTTACTACACATAACTTGCTTATTATTTCTTAATCCTTGTGGTTCTAAATTAACTTTAAAATTTTAAAAACTCAATTCATCCTCCCTCTTGGGTTGCATAGCTGGGCAACAAGTGGTATCAGAGCTTGGTGCTCTAGTCCTACTTTGATTTAACCATCAAAGAGCTAAAGATCTATGGCAACTCAAGTTGGTGCTTTACTAGCCGAGGGGCAGTCCACAAACCGACCTCCACTTTTCAATGGATCAAACTATACCTATTGGAAAGCTCGGATGAAAATTTTTATCCAAGCACTTGACTATGATATGTGGAGTATCATAGTTAATAGACCGCACACACTCACTAAGATAATTAATGGTGTAGAATCAACCAAATACGAAAGAGAATGGGATGAGGTTGACAAAAAAATGGCTCAACTCAATGCTAAAGCCATGAATGTTCTATATTGTGCCTTAGATGCTAATAAATTTAATCGAATTTCAACATGCATGTCAGCTAAGAAAATATGGGATAGATTAGAAGTAACACATGAAGGCACTAATCAAGTTAAGAAATCAAAAATTAACATGCTTGTGTCCAAATATGAACTCTTTTGGAGCATGGTGAATCAATAACTAAAATATTTACTCATTTTATGGATATTATTAATGGTCTAAAAAGTCTTGATAAGTCTTATTCTAACAGTGATCTTTTGAGAAAAATTCTTAGGTCTTTATCAAGAACTTGGGAGGCTAAAGTGATCGCAATCTAAGAAGCCAAAGATCTGAATGTCTTACCCTTGGAGGAGCTTCTAGGATTGCTAATGACACATGAGCTAAGCATGAAACAACATCAAGAAGAAGATGTCAAGAAGAAGAGGACAATCGCCCTCAAATCCACTGCTCAACTCGATGAAAAATCTGATGAAATAGAAAATGAAGAGCAAAATGAAGAAATAGCCCTCATCACTAAAAAATTTAAAAGATTTTTGAAAAAAAAAATAAGAGATGAGGAAGAGGCCACCTATAAAAGGAGAGCATAGCAAGAAGAAGGATAAGGAGCAGCTCCTTATTTATTATGAATGTAAAAAGTCAGGACACTTTAGGTCTGAATGTCCACAACTTAAGAAGAGCTCTAAGAAGTATAAGAAAAAGGCTATGGTAGCTACATGGAGTGACAGTGATAAGTCAAGCTCCGAAGAAGAAGATTTACATGAGCAAGCCAACTTGTGCCTTATGGCACATAAAAATGAGGTAAATGTTGAAACTCCTGATGACTTTACTTTTGAAGAACTTCAAGAAGTATTTTATGATCTAGTTGATGATCTAAAGAAGTTAGGGATAAAGAATAAAGAATTAAAATCAAATAATCAATCTTTACTAAAAGAAAATAAAATTATTTTAAATAAAAAATTGGTCTTGACACAAGAAAATCTAAACTTGAAAAATAAAATTGCTAAGTTAAAACCTATAGTAGAAAAGTTCACTCTTAGTTCAACTAAACTTCAAATGATACTTGATAATCAAAAGACCGTTTATGATAAAGCCAATCTTGGCTACAACCCTTTAAAGAAATAAAAATTTTTAAAAAATATCTATGCGAACTCATCAAGCAACAAGTTTTCAAATATTACTTGCTTTAAATGTGGTAAAGTAGGACACAAATCCTATACTTATTTCTCTAACAAATCTGAAAATTCTAATGTGAAAAAAATATGAGTTCCAAAAAAAATCATTATGACTAACCAAAAAGGATCCAAGAAAACTTGGGTACCTAAAGTGAAAACTTGATTTTTGCATGCAGGTGTGTCTTGCATCCCAAGGAACAAATCAAAAATGATATCTTGATAGTGGATGCTCAAGACACATGATCGGTGATGAATCTCAATTCATCACACTTGATGTAAAAGATGGAGGGATGGTCACCTTTGGAGATAATAGCAAAGGAAAGATCATCGATATAGGTAACATTGGTATCACTCCCTCCAAGTATATTGAAAATATTTTATTAGTAGATGGTTTGAAACATAATCTATTAAGTATTAGTCAATTCTGTGATAAAGGGTACAAAGTTATTTTTGAATCTTCATTATGTATAATAACTAGTCCCAATGATGAAGGCATTAAATTTATTGGGCATAGACATGGTAATGTTTATATAGTAGATTTGAATGATCTTTTCAAGATAAACTTGTAATGCCTAGTAGCTTTGAATGCCAAAATTAATGAGACTAGTTGGCTTTGGCACTGTAGGCTTACACATATTAGCATGCATTCACTTTTAAAACTTATTAAAAAAAAATTGGTTACCGGTTTACCTAAATTGAATTTTGAAAAGGATAGAATTTGTGATGCATGCCAATTAGGTAAACACATAAAAGTTTCATTCAAATCTAAAAATATTGTCTATGGTCGAGGCTGAATACATTGAATCGGATTGTATTGGGTTGGCTTGTATCCGAGAAATAAATGTTCTAGCTTAGGATAGCTAGAGTCGAAGGTACCGACGTTGTATTCTTGTTGAATACGATTTAGTGGATTTAAATTCTCAAGTAGGAGCTTGGGGAGTGGATGTAGGTGCAAGGTTGGCACCGAACCACTATAAATCTTGGTTGTTTGTGGTGTGCATACTTGCTCTCTATCTAAATTTTTTTATTTTCTTACATTATTGCATCTTATTTCTACACTTAGCTTAAACCACTTACTACACATAACTTGCTTATTATTTCTTAATCCTTGTGGTTCTAAATTAACTTTAAAATTTTAAAAATCCAATTCATCCCCCCTCTTGGGTTGCATAGTTGGGTAACAATTACGATATATAAAGGGCCACACACATGTTTGAATACATATATGCGAGATCATTCACAGCTTGATGCACGCATGATTAGGACTATTCATAATTCAGTTTTAGATTGAAAACCAATCCAAATCAAATTAAAAAATTGAATCGAATATAGTTCGATTCGATTTTTATTTTCAAAAATTTTGATTTTTGATTCGATTCAGTTAAAAATCAAAAAACTCGAAAATCAAACTGAAAGTTAAAGTCATAATTTAAATTTATATTATTTACTATTGAAGAGCTTGTTGGTTACATAGATGGATGATTGGATATTAGATTTGGTCTATTATTATAATTTACTGTAATGCTTAATTGTTTGTTTGTATTGTAGATAATATGATTTTTGATATGCTACATTTTATTTATTATCGATTTATCATTTATCAATTATCAATGTACCATTATTTATCAATTATGAATTTTTAATGTAAGAAATTACCAAACAATAAATTCAATAGATCCTGAATTTAATTAAATATAATGTAACAAACTAACAATGAATCGATAATAATTATTTGAATATATTGTATCAAAAATAAATAATTAAAAATAAAAAAATAAAAAAATCAAATAATCGAACTGAACCAAATCAAAATTTTCAATTCGATTTCGGTTCGGTTCTTCTCTTATTCAGATCAGTTTCGATTTTTATTTTTCTATTATTCTATTTTTGGATCGGATCGATTCGATTCGGGTCAGATCGATTAAAACTGGATGAACAGCCCTATACATGGTTGCTAATATCATTAGAGGATCAGTTAGGATAGAGATATCCATATCCATATCAGCCTGCCAAGCTTATGTACGTGATACATGGCAGTATGAGGTATCTTACAGCAAGAGGTGGATAGCTAAATAACTTGTTATGGGCGAGCTGTTTGGAGATTGGACAGAGTCCTATAACATATTGGGTCCTTGATTAGCTGCAGTTTATTATGCCAACCAAGAGATCGTAGTAGATTTTGCAAAATTTTCTACAATAGAGGTAAATACAGAGGTATTCCATTGAGTTTTTTTGGCATTCCGTTCATGCATTCAGGGCTTCTAATTCTATCGTCCACTGATTAATATCGATGTAATATATCTATACAGTCGATATAAAGGTACTCTCATGATAGCTGTGGAAAGTGATGAATATGAGAGTATCTATTCTCTAGCATTTGTCATTTGTGAAGGCGAGAGTCATAGTAGTTGGTCATGATTTTTATAGTAGTTATGCTATTATGTGGCACGTGACCGTATGAGAATTGATATAATTTTAAACCGACACAAAAAAATATTAGCTACTATTTCAAATGAATCTATTGGATGGACAGCACCATATAAGTATCATAGATTATGTCTTAGACATATTGAGGCTAATCTAAACGGTCGATTCTATGATGCTGCATTTTTGACTTATTTCCATAAAACTGCAAGCCAAAATCAGTTTTGAAAGTTTGATCGGAACATGCAACACATTAAGAGAATATGGTCCAATTGCTTCCAATATTTGAAAACATATCCACTTGACGATCTGAGTAAATGATCGCTGGTGCATGATATAGGTGGATATAAGTATGAAATAATGAATACCAATCTATTTGAAAGCTTCAATAAGGTGTTGAAGGAGGCTCGCTCATTGTCCATTACCGCTCTTGTTTGTCTTTCCTTTGAATGTTTGTCAAAGTGGTTTAGCGTAAAATATGTAATTACAGCACGAAAAAGGAAGACCGGCAGGATATTCACAAATAAGATTAGATAAAAATTAAATGGATGCCAGCTCTAAATGGATGCCAGTTGAAGTCTAGGGAGCATTGTGTAGAGGACACGTGCACCTTTCATTTTCTTCGACACCGTAGAGATTTATTGTCCAAAGCACATGATGCGACAATTTGGCATACATCAGGGCATCCCCCCACTATGTGACACTCACGATGGTCTCCACAGTTTGGATCGATAAGGATGGCATCACCATAATTGGGGTAGAGAGCATCGGAAGCATATTGATGCATGGGAACAGTGGGAGGATTTGATTGTGGATGGCCCACCCATGCTCTCCATGATGGATTATTATGATCCATATGTGATGTGGTATAGGAGTATCACTAGGCGATTCATCTCGCCATTGATGAGTGGGCAGCCCGAGATGAGGTTCCATCCTTCGGACAGCGTGATGGACATTGTGATAAGTACATTTTACTTTTACCCCATTTTGTTATATTGTTATTATTACACTTATGAATAATGTTTATTTTCCCTTTCATACTGATAGTTTCAGAGGATCGCTTCGCTTTACCACCGGACAAGGAGCGGCTTCTATTCGATCACTGTTGGATGCAAAGATCGAGCACTTGCTGATGTTATGGATGGTCTTATCGACACTACGTGAGTAGTCTTAGAGAATAGACGACTTCAGACTGCACCATCGACGGATGATCCGAATATCTCATCATATGCCCAACACATCTCATACCCTGGCTTTTCGGACTTTGACCTCCCCATAAATAATGCATCTATATTACAGAGGATAAGCAAGCCAGGAGACACATCGTATCAAATCGATGAGCAGCACGTCGATCAGCATGGGAGGGCGAAAGGCAGGGGTCAACTCAGAGTTTTCTGAGGTAGATGTCAGGCATATGTTGATGACCGAGCACACTAGCACCTCCTCCCCACCGATCGATATCGTAGCTGAGCCATCACGACAGAAGCCAGAGGTGACACACATTTACGAGAGGCGGACACAGAGGAGGCCTCAGTATCTTGATATATACGTCTCTCGATAGTTGTGGTACTTGTACATATTTTTTTTGCTAAAAAAATTTGTAATCATCAACTATTAGATTACATTTTTTTAAAATTAATGTTATAAATTATGTTTTAATCTGAACGCACATGGTACAATTTTTGTTGATTCCACAAAATATTAATTGTTGAGTTTGATACAGATTATATGGTTGGAGTTTGGTGTACTTATGAAAATAAGTTTTCAGTTTTGATTTGTAGCACAACAATAATCTTTTAAATTCATTCCTAATACATCCTTAATAATATAATTTAATATAATAATATAATATACTATAATATAGTATATCATAATAATATAATATATTATTATATATAATAATATTTATATAATATATTATTATAATGCAATATACTATATTATAATATATTATAATATAATATAAAATATTATATTATAATACTATAATAAATTTTATAATATGATATATTATATTATTATAATATATTATAGTAATAAAATACTATAACAATAATATAATAATATAATATACTATTATATAATAATATATATTATATAATATTAAGATAAGATATTAATATAATATAATATAAAATGATAGGGTGACTAATAGAGGCGCCCAATGATAGGGCGACTCATATTGGTGTCCATCTGTTCCTCAGCTGACGGAGAGAGTGGTGAGTTAATATGAAAAGTTGTCCTATGATAGGATGATTTTATTTTAAATAATATTTTGATAAATAATTTTTAAAAAATATTATTTTAATAATTTATTTTAAAAATATTATTTTGATAAAAAATTTATCTAAAAATATAAAATATTGCTACGATACATATTTGTCCACGCTGGTTCATTGCCTTCCTTAGATTTTTGAAAACAATGCAGAAAATTATTGCAATAACAAACAGAGCCTCAATGTTATACTTACGGTTGATATATGCATTGTATCTGAGGTAGAGAAGAAAATTTTCATACAAAAACTATATAATCATAGAATAATGATAAAACTATAGCGTCTAAGAAAAAATAATAACGATGCCTATAAGTCCAAACAAAACCATACCTGATCCAAGCACAAGAAATAGATACACATTTTGCAGCCCAAGTTGAAAGGATGATGATCCTAATCCTATTAAGTCCGGTAACAATAATTTTTTTTGATGCAAAAAAATAATAATAAAATTAAAAATAGTTTTTCAGAATGATGGTCGTGGTTGGGACTGGATAGTGATACTATCGACCCACAATTATATCGACAGACTATTTCAATATAATTTTGCTGAAATTCTTTGTGCATCGCAGGCAGTATAGAAAATCCGATGTGGAGTGACCGTCTCGTCCGATTGATCCACGTAGTCACTACCTTTCAATGCATATTTAATACCTATAGATCAATTTTTTTATTTAAAAATTTTATATAATAAAAATATTTCTGTTCTTTAGAAAAATTATGATATTCTATATCCATATTATAATAACCTATGTTCATAATATGCATAGGATGTCATAATTTTTTCTAAAGAATAAAATTATTTTTATCATTCAAAATTTTCAAACGAAAAAATTGATCTGCAGTCATTAAATGTGCATTAAAAAATGATTGGACAAAAATACTCTTCTCGTATTATAATATCTTAAGTGGTATTATAACATCTTAAACTATATTACATTATAAATGGCATAAATTTTTTCAAAAAATAAAAATATTTTTATCATATAAAATTTTAAATAATAAAATTAATATATTAAATATATATTAAAAAATCTTCTACACCGCCCGCGTGCACAAAGAATTTCTCCACGGCTTTGTTTCGGTCATCGCCGACGAATGCGGGGCAGCCCATATAAAGCTTTCACTTTTCAGCCTTTATCCGTCCCCTTCAGGCCCATCGGACGGCCCCACACCACCACTTTTCTAGATATCATTCATTATTATTATTATTAATTATTTACTTGATTTTTTTTTTTTTTTTTTTAACGTTCTCCATCGCCTCTCTTGTGATGTCCCGTCCTTTGCCCTTTTCGGCCCCCACTCTTTTCTCTTCGGCGTTCCCATTTTCTATTCCGTGGTGGGGTTCGTCGCGGTGGCCGCCGCCGCCGCCTCCGCCGCCGCTGCCGCTGCCGCATTGGGAAAAGGGGTTTGGGCAATGGGGCGAATCTCTGGGATGGCGAGAGAAGAGGAGTGATGTATCTTCTCTTTCTTCGAACCAGTGAAGTACGATAAAGAGAGGGAGAGAGAGGGAAAGGAGAGAGGCGGGGTAAGAAGGGAGAAGAGCATGTGTGATTTGGTGGCCCGCACGGGTCGACATCAGCAGCGGTACGAGGCCGGTTGTCGCCTTGTCGCCGGGTCCCTCCTCCTCCCCATTCATCTCCCCTTTCCCATATTCTATTTTAAACAATTCTGCATTTGTACTTCTTTGCCTTTTTTTTTAAATATACATTTTCTTCTCGATGTATACATGCATGAATGATGTTACCGGATATCAATCTTTGGGTGATAAAATTGATTGCTTTTGTTGTTAAATCGTTTTGACTATCGGTGCTACTGCCTCTCTGGTGTTGTTTTCGTGGTTCCGCATGATGATTTTGTCATCGTCGCTGTCTCTATCGATGGTTCTTTTCAAAGGCGACATGTTTTTGGATTCCATTGTTGATTGGTTGATTGATGCTTGATTGATTGATTGATTATGGTTGATTGCTCGTAATCCATAGTTTTGCTGATCTTATTATATATTCCTTAATGATCGAATTATTACCTTTTTTTTAAAATTGTATACGTTCCTTTTGTGGATGGACGTTGAATCTGGACGAAAATCTTAGTTGACCTTGATTTCGCCTCGTGTTTTATTGTTTTAATTTAGTAATGGTTTGGTGAATGAAAAAGAAATTTAGGGAGTTGGGAAATTAACCATGATCCGATATGGATATCTTTTCCCTTTTGTGTTGAAGCCGTCTTCCATTACAGATGATTGGTCAAGCGGAAGGCTTAGGATGATAATAGAGCTCGGTTGGAAAGCAACTTCAAACAGGAACGCCTGGAGGATCTAATTAACTGTTGGTTGAACCAATTTGATTTTGTTATTTAAGCTTCATAGACAAAGAATGGAACCTCATCATGAGGTTGAATCCATATTAGTTTGTAACATTAGTTGGTTCTTTTTAGCATTCTACCTATTCTACAAAAATTGCTGAGGTAAATGGTGGTGCTGCTGATGGCTGAATTGCTTAGCTTATTTAGGGTATTATATGGCACTGCATGTCAGCAACACATAAAGTTCTGCTTGATGCAATGCACAATGCAGCCCAAATAAGGAAGTTTTTGGAGACATTTTCAATGCGGGAGAACATGTGTAAAATCTGAAAACCATGTGGAGTTAGTCCAAATTTCTGGAAACAGCCGATGATTGTGCTTGTGGTAATTAGTGTGGTACTATTTGACATGGTAGACAATCACATCTCCTTGTTAAGGGTCTAATGTTGGACTTGCATTCGTACAACATTGTTGCAACACTAGTCAGGTCTTGGTAATATTACATGCATTAAAACATGTGATAAATCTTATAACCTTTTATAGATTTTTTTTCTTTACATATTGAACGAAGTGGTGATAGTTGATGTGTTCTTATATTCAAGGTTTAACATCCTGGTGGAATGGGGACACTCCGGCCATCCTATCCCGTTCCTATGAAAAAATGGAATCGGGACGGGGTTAGGACTCCAAAACCCATCCACATAGAGAGAGAAGAAGAAAGAGAAAAGAAAGGAAGGAAAGATGAAGAAAAGAAAAAGCGAAAGGAAAGAAGAAGAAGAAAAATAAAAGGAAGAAAGGAAGGAAGAAGAGAAAAAAAAGAAGGGAAGAAGGAAGAAAGGAAAGAGAAAGAAGAAGGAAAAGGACAAAAAGAAAGCAAGGGATCAGAAAAAGAAAGAAAAAGAAAAGCAAAGAGAAAAACGAAAGAAAAGAAAGAAGAAGGGGGGAGAGAGATAAAGGATATTTGCCAGGACCATTGCCAGGACGAGATGGGATGGGACAATGGGGTGTCCAGTTCCATGGAGAAATCGGGTATCTCTGTCCCATGGGATTTAAAATCTTGCTTATATTATGCTCAATTGCTTAGATTGTAAGTGATACACAATTGAAATATTTTAATAAATTTGGACATGATTATGTATGAAAGCTCTTGATTTCTTAAAATCTTTTATATTTTCATAATATTCTTATAACGAAAGAAAGAAAGAAAGGAAAGAAGAAGAGGAGAGAGATATAGAGGATATCTATCGGGACCATTGGCGGGGTGGGATGGGATGGGACATTGGGATATCTTGTTCCATGGAGAAATTAGGACACCTCTGTCCTATGAGATTTAAAATCTTTTTTTTTTTATTATGCTCAATTGCTTGGGTGTAGGTGATGCACAATTGAAATATTTTAATAAATTTGGACAGGATTATGTATGAAAGCTCTTGATTTCTTAAAACCTTTTATATTCTTATAATATTCTTATAACCTTTTATAGATTTTTTTTTTTTGAATTTTAATTTAGAATGCTACATATAGTTCAGCTAACATATTTTCTAACACATCGCACTTCCTGCAGATGTATACCATTCAAATATAGAAAGTGCGATGAAAGTTGTGGTTCTAAGCCCAAGAATATTATTGAAGTTCTTATGATAAATTCACAAAGTGGACCAGGCCTTCTGTTTCCAAAGGTATGATATTCCTAGCTGTATGTTGTTATCACCACCACAAGTAGTTAAAAAAGAGGAAGGCTTATATAGCCCTGCAATTGTACTTATGTTTTGTTGAATACACTAGCATTCACCTGATTGTAAGGAGACTACTGAACTGATCTCTTTTGAAAGGAGGTATGACTGTTTCATAATGTTACCTTCCTTTAGCAAGTGGAGAGACAATATAATATGCTTGATCCTCTCATTAAACCCATAATTGTTTCAATTTGTTTATTGGCTATCACAATTTGTTCACAAGGTCTCGAAAAACTTAATTCCCCTTTCTTCAATATCTTCAACCACATTTATTCTCATGTATTGTGGGTTGTGGTTCTGTATTCGAGCTTTTCATCAAATTTGAGCACAACTTATATCTTCTAATCTTGTCTTGTTGTTATTGGACTAACTCTCAGTGTTCGATGTTTAGTAAATCTGCAAGTCCATAGGTAATACCTATACTAAGGAAGACCTTCAGAAACCATGATATGGAACACATCTTAAGAAGTTCCTGTAGAGTGTGTAAATTATCTGGACGGTCTCACTTGAAGTTTTACATGCTCAGAGAAATTATTTGTCTATATAACTACTCTAATTTTAAGATACTCATCATCTGACTGCCAATGATACACAAAACCATTTTTTTGTACCACACAAACCTCTCCTGTGAGTTTTCATGGAAAAACCATCTTTGATATCAAGTTGCACATGTTATATTGTTATGTCTGGTTGATATGTATGTCAACAAAGCTGAGATTTGCAAAATGGGAGAATGTCTCAAAACTTCAAGAACACAGCCCGAGGTCATTTTAGCAACCAGAAATAGCTTTAATCTATTATTGGCTTGTTAGATTTTAATTTCTGTTTTTGGAAAATGTGATTGGCAGTAACTACTCAACTCCTGCATATTGTGCTGCTTTTTTTTTGACATATTGTACTTCTTTTCAATTTGATAATTTTTAAATCTTCATTAGCAGATAAATTATTAGAAAGAAAAGATCAATAGAAAGGTATGAAAAAGAAAGATACCTTTTCTAAATGAAAAAATTCAGTTATATTGGATAGTATGTACAGGTATATTATGTGTTTTTTAGAGTAAATGTAGCCAAGTTGGGGGAAGGTTCACCTGCATTGAAGACTTGCTCCTAGTCTTGCATCTACTTGATCTAATATTTTGTCAGTGATTAGCCCCCTTGATGGTTGTTTCTTAGTTTAATTTGTTCTCCATTCTATATTTTTTCCTTCTAGAATCTGGTCATGGTATCATCACTAAAAAATACACCATTTATTTTGCCTATCACATGGCCTATTGTTTTATAATTGTTTAGTCCAAATGCTTTATTCTTCTGCATCATATTGCTTACTAGGACACCCCTTTGCCATTCCCAAATCCAACTATATTCTCATCTTTGCTCTCTCATCTGTATCAATGGCAGAAAAATACAGTTGGAGAATAAGAAGCATGCACTGCATTCTATTTCTTTTATTAATTTTTAGGGGTGGATCTATTGTGGAAGGAAGGGAGTCAACTTTGTTAATATTGAAAGAGTTGGTTGATTTAGATCAAATTTCCATTCAGGCTTTCGAAGTTTAAGGCTTTTGGGAAGGGTGTTGTCTTCTAGTTTTCTTATAGACATTTGAGTTTAAGACTAATCTTGGTCATGGTCACATTTAGTACTTGATGTTCTTGGTTATCATATCCTTGACCACACATACACAAAATATGTACATCTACTGGCAAATGGAAAATAACAATCTTTAGGGTATGAAGCATGGTTTGCCGAACCATTTTGAACCGGATGGTTCAAGGTGTTTCGAACCGTACCAGCCATCAATCGGGATGGTTTGGCCTTCCCAATCGGAACATCAGATGAGGGAGAGGAAAAGAGAGGGAAAGAGAGGAAGAGAGAGAGGAGAGGGAAAGAGGGGACGCCGCCGTCGGAGGGTCGTGGAGGCCTCTGTGGCTCTATGTCGTTCGATAAAAAATTTAATCAAGAGAGATAGAGAGAGAGGGAGAGTGACGGTATCAGAGGGAGACGCAATCGGCAGAAAGACCGCCGAAAGGCACCGGATGGCCGTCGTTGCCATTGGACGAAGTTGTGGCCATAGAATAAGGGCGACCGCCCTTGTTTATCATATATATTTTTAAAACGATAATGAATAGTAAAGCCGATGATGGGTTTGCTGGATTTATTGTGGTCGTGGTTTTTTAAAATAATCTTATGAAATAGGGACGATTGCCCCTGTTCCATGCCAGTGGAGCTGCGGGCTGCAATTTCGCCATCGGCATCCATGGAAGCTAGTTGGAGGCCCTCCGGCGGCCTCTCCACCAGCTTTTCGTCCCTTATTTTCTTTCACTCCCCACCTCTCTCTATCTTTCTCCCTCTTGGCTGCGATTTGGCAGAGGAAATAAGGGCCTTGGCGCCCCTTCGAGCGTGCCTACGGCCCTCCTGTGGCCACTGTCGGCATCTTCTCCAGCCACCCTCTCCCCCTCCCTCCCTCCCTCCCCCTCCTCTCTCTCTCTTCCTCCTCTCTGGTTCTTTTCTTTGCTTCTGTGTCGGTTTGTGCCGGTTCAATCCAGTATGGATCCATTTTGACTTGTACTATCTGCTAACTGGCACTGGTCCTGCTATCCCAGTATCAATTCCGCGGATCTTGGTATGAAGTTTAAGGAGGATCTTAGCGTTCCTGTTGGAAAGCATGCAATAGTTACATTATATGCGGCTAGAACTAAATCATTCAAACAATTTTATTTATGAGAAAATATTTCTGTCCCATTATTTTTTTTGAACATGAGATTTTTGACTATTATGTTTTTCAAGGCTATTAATGCTCCCCTATTAATCAACCGAAAAACACCTCTTAGAATTAGTTTTCAAAATAGTATTGGAAATTTGGTTTTAGTGTGACTTATAGGATGGTTGCTTGCATCTCGAAGATGAATTTGCTATCTACATCACACCTTGCCTTCTTTTGTCTAGATTCTTTTTGAAATGTAGGATAATCTAGAGGGGTTGCTCTTTGGTGATATGAGCTTGAATCAAAAGCTACCAAAATATGGCAGGTCTCCGTGGTTGCCTTTGTCACCAAAGCATCCCATCCGGGCTACATGTGGGACATTTTTTTTGTGTAAATTACTTGTCCAGGAGTTCAACAACATTTCCGAGGGCTAATTTAGGTTGGTATCTAGTAATGGAGAAATGGTTGTGTGGGGATATTTCGTCAAAGAAGACCAATTCTAGCTAAGATGGTTCCTGAAAGCATACCTATTTGAGACTTGCTCTCCAAGTACCTTAGCATGCAAAAATTCAAAGTAAATGAAACAGTTTCATCCACTAAGATAAATTATATATGCTTCTGGGTTAAAAGGCTTCATATTCTAACTTAGAAAGAGAAGGTAAAAAAGGGATAGTACTAATAGTCGGTTAAGGTTTGGATGAAGTCTACTGTAGAGCACAATCATCAAGGCCATAATTTTTTCACAGTCAGGTTTTATTCCATCTGATCTTTATCAATGATACTCTTTGGATCTTGAAAGACATAAAAGGGTAAGAAATCCTACTGAACAACATAAAGCAATGGCAAACTTAGATGAAAATTTACTATTTGCGAAGTTGACGATAATGACAAAGAGCTAAGGACAAGTTTTATTTAGAAGAATGGCAGATGAACAAAGTGTAGATACAGATGGAAGCATGGTATGCCATGTACCATATCATCAGAAAGTTGCTGGGAAATAAGAATGTTTAGGGGCATATGAACTAGAATTAGTTGAATTGTTAATGTTGTCCCAGAAGGAGAAATCCAGAAGACAAGTGTCATTAACGGTCAGATGACATTTGACGAAATGCCGTTGACATGAGTAATGGAGGAAATAAGAGATTTCATTGAGACAAATTTGATTACATTGTTATATAATGAGAGTTCCTCAATCAAATATGTGTGTTTCACTTATTTTTTGATTGTTTGCCTGCTCTAAAATTGGATTACGTATATTTTAGTATTAATCATACAAGTACTTGAAAATTAAAAAAATATATTCTGAAAAATATGAACAAGTTATATCTAATATGATCGTGCTAGAGATTTTTCTTTTTTTGCATTATATAATCTAGTGATATAAAATGGACAATTCAATTATTGCATATCATATTCGCTTATTTCATAGCATATCTAATATCCTAAGTTGCTTAACCATCAAGTATACTCATCTTTTAACAATGCAAGCATCAGGGGCTCTGTGTTATTCTCATTCTTGTTGTCATAAACACAGCAATCTTCTTTTGGTTGAGTAGATGACTCAGGTTGTGACCTTGTTTTCTCCATGTTTTAGTGGAGTGTCTACGCCAAATATGATGAATTTTTAGAAATATAACTGAGGTTTGTGTTGCCTGTAGGATATCCAGGCATTTAGCTTCTTTTTTCTCCACTTACATATTGCAGAGAAAAGACCTTTCTTTATTTTAAAGAAAAGAGTTTCAGTTGCATCAAAATTCATGTGGGCAATTGGGACACACAAGTAAATTTAAAACACAGTCTTGATCACCTGCATCTTGTTTTCAACACAGATGGTCAGAAGTCAGACATTCGTCCCCTCTTGCTGTATTCTGCAATTCTTTTCTTTTGTTGTATGTGAGAAAATGGTGTAGGGGCTTAGTTTCCAGTCCATCATGACCTGAACTGTATGTCATTATATTTCAGATCTACATTTTGAACCTCAAGTTAACCAACTTGCTTTTCTTGTCGAGTATCATATTATGTTTGCATCTAGGTCATTTTTTTCTTGGCTGAAGTCTGGTTTGGTCCAGTGAGCCGGACATGAGCTTCACCAGATTGCAATGTCAGCTATAGAAGTTGTCCTGTGACCCAACTTGATTGGTCTGAGACTTGGTTTGCATCTGCTTGAAATTGGGTTTGTTCTGGTCTGACTCATTGGCATGTTATCTTGTCCATAAAATAACATGCTACAAAGTGACAACTTCTGCAACATGCACCTTTGCAACTATGTGACTGACCAGAGATGCACATCCTCTCTTGAATAATTAAGTTTGATGGAGAGAAAGGAAGTGTTTGGAGTGTCATATCCTATTCCCAACATCCTTAATACTATTTGATGCTATGGAGATTTATTCGCAGAGTATTCTGTTGCTAGTGTATTCCTGAACTACTATATTTCATGCATTATTTTTTTGTTTTTCAGGCACCATTCAACATGGATTAGAATGGGTGGTGCATGGTACTAAATATTTTCTTTGGGTTTAGTTACTTGACTAGCAATGCAGATCTACTTTTGCATGTGATATATAGTCTACGTGGCTACTTATACAACTTTAGCATATGAATATCTATCACTTATTTATGATGCATATATTTTCTGTATGATATTCAAGTTGTGGTGATCAGAAGGTTGGCATGTTTTCAACCTAATATATTGGCTATTGGTTTCATTCTCTGGTAGTTAAAAAAAAAATAATTAATTTTGCAGCACTTTATAAGTTTCTGACAATAACAGTTTAAGCATTTTTAGGATTTTTGGAGTTTCAGTTTTTTGTAGATATTATATGTGTCAATCCATTGTAGTTTTGTGAATACAGTTTCATGTGACATGAAAAGTTTATCTGTTTAAGACATGAAGCGATGAGAACTGTTACTTACAGTAATGGTTCTATATGATTTTTGATTACAAAGAATGATATTATATGGTAACCTATGCACAATATGCAACTGCATAAGTGTACTTTGGCCATCATACATCTATGAAGTAAAATTGTTTGATATTGATGCTATGAGGTAATCTTGCACGCGGAAAACACTACTGTTGCTCTTTGCTCTCAATGTTTCCAGTGCATATTTCAGTTTATCATGGCAACATAGGTGGCAGTTTTCAAGTGTCAATAGTTGTTTGGAAATTAATTTATCTAGGGGCTGTTTGGATATGCAGTGCCACATCCTTATGATAGACCATACATTAGGATGGAATCTATTGAGGAGAGGAGAAGGGGGAAGGGGAAACCTAAGGGATGGATAGGCCTGACACCAGAAATCACCGATGGGGTGGTTAGCTTTCTTATTCTTATTCACTTCTCTCTTCCCTGGTTTCCTCTCTGCCAATACTCACTCAAATGGGAAGCCACATATGTTTGGCAACCTTGAACCCAAGTAGCCCCTCAACATTTCAGTTAACTTTCATTTGCTATATTATTTTCATTCACTTGCTTTGGTTTAAAATTTTTGGTTCCTTTTTGTTGAATTGTTATTTATGCTCCATACAACTACTTAAACTCATCCAGGTCATTTTTTTTAAATTTACACTGACTGCAAAATTTCTTTTCTTTCATCATATGTTTTTTGGTTCCATTTCTAAATTTTGATGCAATGTAAAATTATCTTAAGTGAACAGTGAGGTGGCCTTACATATTTTGTGTTAATGTGATTCCTGTAAACTGGACTCTACAAATCAATCTGGAATGAATTGCTGAAGTTGAGGTGCTCTTGCTTATTTGTCGAGTTTCTGTTTTGAGATAGCTAATTGGTTACTTAGGCTTCTAAGGATTTGTCAAAGCTGCAAAAATTTGGAGGTATTTTCAGTTGGCTGTGATTTAGGAAGCAGGGTTGTTCATGAGAATCTAGAAAATTTTTATGTAGTTAAGCATTGAGTGTTGTGGAAGTGTTGGCATCATGAGACAAATATAGTTTTTTTGGTTTTATTGGAAAAGATCTGCCGTTAATACCTTAATCTGTATGAGCAAGGCTTCTACAAGGGCGAAGGAATGTTATTCTCTGAATTCCACCATGAATGAGTATACAATTTAGTAGTCAAGGAACTATGTGGCATCCAGATGATTACCTAATAAGAGCTTTGTAGTAGGCTAATAGCATGATGGGTAGATATGTTTTATAGGTATGATTTTCATGCAATGAATGAATGGAATCGCATAAATGATTAACATAGATAATAAAATGCTGAGGTGAATTTGTGCGTATGGATTAATGTCATCTTAAAGCAAATGACTATATCTCTTTAGGGCATTGATGCTTCAAAATAATTTGATAATTATTATCTACATTACCTGGACAGTTGCATCCAGCTCCAAACTTCTGTGATGGATATTCATCCAAATTGGATATGTATTGGACACTTGGATATGTGTGAAATTTTTTGGTTGCCACCTTTAATCATTGGCAGAAAGCTGAACTCTCCCAACGATGAGTTTAATAATCCATTTTAATATTAGGAGCATTTGGTATTTTTAGAGGATGATCAAGGATATAGCCGTATAGGTGCTGAAATAACTTTGCAAATGTTATTTTTCTTCTATCCTAAATTAATTGGGAAGCTAGAGTGAGAATTATATGTATTGAAAGACATTAACAAACATTATTTTGTTATTAAGTTTTATAATATTTAGACAAACATATTTAAAGGTACAAAAACATATGTGATTTAGTTTAATTAAATTTTATCCTATGTGTCCCCATGTCTCAATTTTTCTGTCTTGCTGACTTAGACATTCGGATACACGTCTGAAGCCGATTTTCGTGTCATTATCGATGCAGTACTTGTTGTCATTCAACCATGCTAGATGCTTTGCTTGCAGGCATTATGTTATTTGTCCTATTTTCTGTCAAAATGTTCTTAATTTTTTTTCCTATTATTGATCATATTACATACATTTGTTGGTGACCATCATATTTAAGAAGATATATGCCATCTGTTCTGATTGTCTCTATCTTTGTGTAAACATGAACTGTATAACAAGGTTTCTTTTCCCTTCATTGCATTTTTCCCACACTGTAAAATTTACGAATATTGTGAAGCGGAATATCTAATATTCTCTAGAAGGTGATGCACAACTGAGAAATATATAACCATGGAAGACAGGAGCAAAATATGGTTTATCCCCATTTTAACTTTGTAACCCGTTTAACTTTGACAACCATTTCTTTTAGAAAAAAGAATGAAATTTAGCTTCCAAAGCTCCAGCCTTGTACCTTCATGTTGCTACTTCCCTGACTTCTATATTCCTGCATAAACTTTTCTTATGGTCTTTATGGACCATGGTTTAGGCTGCATCACTAAGTGAAAACCTGTTTCTGAATTTTACTGCCACCAAGTTCCATGTGGTGGTAGACCAAGTCTTAAAGTTGAACTGTTGAAGTATGGGGGTTATAGTAACCCAGAAGCAGCTAAAAGTAAGAGAAAGGCAGTTTTCCACTTCATTAGTATATTCTACTGACACATTTCCTTCTGTCCATTTTGCTAAATGGCTCTTTATTTTCTTGCCAAATCATGATACTGGAAGGGTCCTTTCATGCTAATTTTATTCTTGAGTCGTGTAACATTATTATTACTTTGTTTCTCATCCTCATGGTCTCATATAATTCACATGGGTGGGTATTTCCTTTTGGTCTCTTGTTTGACTTTTATTATTTATGAGGTTGCTCGAGCTTTTTACTATAATTATCTTTTCTTCATAGGGAGGGTGGGAAAATGATGAAACTGTTGAAGAGGCTGCTGTAAGGGAAGCTCTTGAAGAAGCAGGTATTCGAGGGGATATAATGGTATGGCATTGTTGTTGTTCTTTCATCCTGGAATGCGCCTTAGTTTGTATGAACAAAATGTATACATGAAAATAGAGGCAATTGTTTTAATGACTTTACATGGATGGTGCTCATTATATGTGTGATACTGATACCTTGCACATTAGAAAATTTGATTAGCTCAACATGAAGTTTGATTACCAAGGAAGCCTCACTAGTTTTTTCCCCTGCAGGAAATCTTAGAGAAATTTTAATAAAGAAAATTCAAAGCCAGGTGATTTTTTTTTTTTTTTTTTGAAATTTTAAAGCATGACCTTTTAAGCATATTCATCTGATATACGTAGAGCCTTTGGATATTTTATGGAGTACACAGTCCTCAGCATTCATGTAGTGGCTTGTGCTTATAACTCAAGTAAATGATAGTTTTGGCTCTTTATATGTATTATCAGGATTTTTTAAAGTATTTTATCAACTTTTGCTCAAATATATATACACTCTATTCAGGATAAACCTGTGCTAACCTGCTCAACGACCAATGTGCTAGACAGATCTGAGTATTTGATGTTTGATTACCCCATGATGTGCGTGCAATCACGTTAATGACATTCTGAAATGGTTTCAATTTTTAGCAAATGGAATACATTACATGGTTTGGCATGTTAGTATTGCTCTATTCTCTATCTCAGTCATGCAATAAATTCTGCTAATTTTGCTGCCAAATTAATACTAACTAATATCATTTGTTGTGAGAAACTGAGAATGTAATGCATTTGACCATTTGTGTTAAGCTTATAGTTTCAAATGTTGTGTGTCCCGATCATATCACCAATATCCGATGCAGTTGTGTAGAGTGTTGATACTTGGCCCAGGTCAACATAGGAGACGTGCAAACTTCTGAATAAAAATGTAAATTTTACAGATTGAGAAAGAGACTAGGAAAACTTTGTCCCCTGCTTTTGACTATTAAAGATCTGTGAAGATGAAAAACCATGTGAGTCTTCAAAATCTGTGTTATGATTTTATAAACCAATCTTACATTTTGAATTTCATCTGATAGGTAAAAACACTGCATAATATTAACATTGCACAAAATGCGTCTAGCAGTCAAGGTGCACAGTATGGATTGGCCTAACAATAGCAAGTCAACACATGTCGAAAGATATAGAAGGCATGTGCAATTTGATATAGGGGAGGCAGTTGCTGGATTTGAGTCATATTTTATGTGGTTTCAAAGCAAAATTGATAGCCATGTGTAATTTGGTAACTGTAACTGACTAAACAACATCTAATCCATCTCTAAGAATATTGGATTTTTGTCTTCAATTATGGATCCTGACTAGCCATGAGTAAAATTACAAGGTGGAGGGATGCAGGGAAGGCTGTTGGAGGCAAAGGATGGCAGAGGGAGAGCGGTGTTGGGAATTTCTGGATGATAGGGGTTCTTGGAGCCAGGGTGGTGCCTAGGCATGGCAAACAAGCTTTATTTTATCTTGGGAGGGTCAAAGTTTTAAGTTGGGAATAGGGCATATGGGTGGGGGTGGTGCACTTAGGTATTTAGAGATCAGGTGATAGAAGTGTGTATGAGTTAATATGGTACAGCTGCTAGAAGTTGTGTATGAGCTAATATGGTACAGCTGCTTGAATTTGTGTATGAGCACTGGAAATTTTATGTCATAAACGTCCATAAGCACTCCTATAGTTGCATATATGGAATTCCAAAGTTGTATTCTTCTAATTGAGGGGGAACTATGTCAGTAGAATTTGCCTATTAATACCCTGTACATTCTCTCTTGGGCAAAGGAGCAAGAGATACTTGTGAATTAATTGACAACGTATAGGAGAAAAATTAGTAAAAGAGAACTAGAAACAACAAAGGTCAAAGATTAATAATCCTTTTTCTAGGAGCTTTATCTCGCGCAACATATTTCTGATCATAATATGAGGGTTGCTACAAATTAATAGCTGCTTCTTTTAGGCTCCCATTAAGATGTTGATGAATCATCAGAACCTTTAGAAGAAAGAAGAAACATCAGTTAGGATGGATGAAGTGGAGGCAGTATGTTCTAGATGTTGTTTTTTGCACTGCACTTCAGCCTATCAACAGATCTGATTTTCATTCAAATTCAATTGATGGTCTTGATCTACTAGGGGAGTTGCATCCAGTTATCTAACAATGATCTGGTAATCAATGGATTTGAATTTGGATAGGAGTTGACTTTCTCTCATGGCAACCCAATCTAATTTGACTAAGACATAACATTGTTATGTCATACATATAAACTACCTACGGCCTAACCCAAGCCTCTGTCCCTCGCTCTCCCCCTATCTTTCTCCCCCTCCAACTATATGATGGCTCCGAAGGTTGGGTCTTGCACCAGCCTTCACCATTTTCCACTGCCCTGGCCACCAAACCACAACAAAGAAAAAGAAAAAAAAAACTGATGTAAAGAAGAGGGAACTAGGTCAGATATCAAATTCTTCACATACTCCAATCAGGGTTGAACTTAAACTGAATGTTCATATCATCTCCGACTTAGATCAGATTTTCTGTGATATGTTAGAGTTGGACTGATCTGGTTTAAATCTGATCCTTTTACAGGATTGATCATAGAATATGTTTAAAATTTACAAAAAGGCGCAAATAGTTATCTGCACATTAAAATGTGGGCATTTAATTGGTTTCAGTAATCGTAGTTTTGCAGCCCTAAGTACTTGGAGGCATGGTAAAATTTAAGGTCAGTCATAAAGGAGCAAGGAGACTAAACATAGGTGTTACCCCATCTGATATGGTTCAGAGGTTACTGAAGCTTTGAGGATCCTGATTCTTGGATATAATCCCTCTGTTAGAAGCAGCATGTCTGATTAGACCTCTCCTTCTATTTCTTGAGGTAACCGACATCGATATAACGAAAGTGAAGGACTCACAACAATGATTGAAGGTCCTTAATAATTGACCTGTTCACTAAGCAGAGTCCCGAAATCTTCCTTCCTTGCCTTCAACTGCCAAGCAGAGCATTCTTGAACTGTTTATAAAGATCAAGAAATAAGAAGGGTGGAGCATGAGGAGGGATTAAATGTTGATGGAATTTGAAATGAAGCAGAGTCATAATACTAGGTAAGGGGATGATAGCTAATAGCTATTTTCTTAGATGATAGCTAATAGCTATTTTCTTAACTATGTAAAGCTATTTATTTAAGCAAGAGTTTGGGAAAAATACATTACTCGGAGTATTAACCCTTACTTCGACTGATTGGAAAGCATACATTTAAAAGATAAGACTTGCTGATCTTCCTATATTCTCACTGTACAGATTCGTTTGTATTTGTTACTGATGTTTTTTTCTTCATCTGATGCTCGAGTTCATGTTTTTTGGGTTCTATGGACTACACTTGTTTCGTTTTTTGCCCTGGACAGCTGTTCCTTTTTATTGTTTGAGTTGAAGAATTGGTTTGTGTTTCCATCCAGGAATTTTTGGGATTCTATTACTTCAAAAGCAAAAGTCATCAAGATGAGTTTTGCCCAGATGGCCTGTGCAAAGCTGCAATGTTTGCTATGCATGTCAAGGAGGAGCTTGGCTCATGGCCAGAACAGAGCATGCGCCAGCGGAGATGGCTTACCATTCCTGAAGCACTGGAGCAATGTAGGCATCCATGGATGCAGGTAGCTCTTATTGAGGGATTCTCAAAGTGGCATGCCAATACCATGATGAGTGCTGAAGAGGGTGATCCTGGAACCATCAGTCCCAGCCCAGCAAGATGAACCTGCTCTGAGAGTGCCAGACTTTTTTTTTTTTCCTTTTGTTTCTTGAAGATACAGAAACAACACCAATCTCCAGATGTTTACTTTGAATGGACTAGCGCAATGTTTTCCCTTTTAAGTAAAAACAGAAACAACACCAGTGCTCTTCTGATGTGTAACCGTTTGACAACTTCTCACTAGTAGGCCTTGTACTGCCTGACTATTGATGTTTCTGCATTTAATGAGTCTACAATCTTAAGGACATGCCTTTTGCCCTCCAGTAAAGATGCTTGTGGATGAATTCTAATGCTCTTGCTCATGTGTCTTCTGATGATCCTTATGATCAAATTGTGTTTCTTTTGATCAAACTAGGTCATATCTGATCCAAAGAAAATGTTAGAAGCCTCTTTAACTTTTTATCTGCCTTGACTCTGTCTCTGGCACCATTGACCGCAATTTTCAGCATGCAGAATTTAGTTTGCATGAACATGTGATTTACTTGCAAATTAAGATGTGCATTTGCAAGCTTGCAAGAATGTAACGCAGGAGTAGAAATGGAAATTAACTTTCTTAGTTCTTGACGTTCAGGTCAGTGTATATTGTCCAAAGGGCAGTTCCAGCTGGCCGCATGTTGGATGTAGGTTAAGCCTGGATTCTAGACCTAAAACTGGAGTCATCTGTTTTCATGCATATGAATGATCGCTAATGCATGCTTAATCTTGAATTCCCGCAGAAAAATTAGCTGATTAACTTTGGTTTCAAAATTAAGTTGTATCCAACCAGTTATTCAGCCTCATCTATACTGAGCCCCATGGTAGAGACTCCAGACTGGGTAGCCTAACATCAGGCTTTCTTCAGATTATCTGTAGTCTGTGCAACCGTATGATATAATGAAGCGACATCAAGTTAACCTGAATACTCTTGCATTAGTACTCCTAATTATACGTCTATTTTATGGTGCAATAGAATGATTTAAACCGATCTTGCAAAGGCATTACTGACCATCTGGTTTTCCCGCAAATGATATGTCATAATATTAGAAAAAGTATGACTTGGCTGTTGCTAGAGTTATCTAAAATTACATGTACTATAAAACTACATGTGAAAAGGATGGACTTGCAGAAACAAACAATTCACAGTTTTACACACATCATCCAATTTATTGGCAAGCGCCTGTGGTAAGATCAGGATTAATCTATGGTTGTTTGCATTATGAATAATGCAATTCCAAGCCTCAATAGAAAAATTAGTCTAACTTTGGTCACAATTCAAACCAAGAGTTGGATAGCATCTTGGCTAGATTTTATGAAGGAACCTGTTTGCAACTATCACACTCCTAGCCTGAGATTGCAAGCTAGGAGTCACGGCAACTACAGCATACTCATAAAAAACTATCCTCATAAGTATGAAAAGAATCTCATATATCATAAAGAAATAGTAAAATAAATAATCAATAATTAACATTCAAATTTAATTTAAATAACTAAATCAAATATCTTGCTAAATAATATTCCAAAAGCTTACATCAAACTTCAATAAATCTTAATCTAAAATAAAGATATCAAATTCTGTTTCTAATTATTCTCTTATAATGAATCCTTGAGTTAAGCGAGTTCTTTGAATCCATAGAAATAGTAAACTATAGAAAAATGAGCTAAACAACCCAATAAATAATGAACACTCTAGCTAGATAAATCAAACAATAATTGTATATTGAAAATAAATATATAGAGTATGTTAATTCAAAATATAGAGCACTATCAAAATAATATGCACATGAATTCAACCTTTCCAAAACTTATAGTTTATTCATAAACTAATTTCTTTAAAAACATCCGATTCATCTTGATGGGTATAAACTATGGTCATATTTATACTTGTACCTAGGACAAAATATGAGTTCAGTCAAAGTACCATCACATAACTCCCAAATGGTAGGATATCGAAGTACTAATATATAACCTCCACTGATAGGGTATTGAAATACTAGCATGTAATCCTAGCAGACGGAGTATCCAAGTGCCAACTGAAGAAAAAAAACCGACAGTTTTATGCATGTAATTTTAAAATTTTCAGCAAAAATAGTTTAGATTAAACTATTTAATCTACATTGCATGCATAAGATCATATGTAAACAAAAAATAAAGGATCTATGATATGAGTTTACATGCATTTAAAATCTAAAATAAAGAAAAAATCTGCATCGATCACATGGACGCCATAGATTAGATCTAATCCTTAGATCTGATCAGATGAGTTCAAAACTCACTATCTTCGTGCGGGTAGTTAATCGCCGCAATTGAAAACATAGATTTGAGGGATCTTCCTGGTTGCTGGCAGCTGCATAGAGTGTCCAGCCTCTACGGATGGTCCACTCAAAGATCCAAACTGATCGACCTTCCCCGGGAGTACTAGCTCGCGCGAAGGCCGCAGATGGCTGATTTTGTTCCTTTTTCGGATCTCCCGGACTCTTTCAAATCTGAATATGGATCAAGAGGAGAAGATGAAAGGGAGGAAGAAGTGCTAAGAGGAGACTCTGTTCTCTTAATATCCTCTCTTCCCTAAAACCCTAAAGTTGAGACCCTAGGGTACCCCAAACGCTCACGCCCCAAGAGGAATCAGATATCCTCTTTTTCTGTCGCACAGAAGGACCCGCCCCCTCTCTGTTCATGCCCCCTCTATCTAAGAAATTATTCTCATGGTAAAACTCTCTTTTTTTTATCGCACAAAATAGAGGCATTTTTATTGTTGACATTAAGAGTGGATAAGGATAAGGATAAAGTGGTTGTTTTAGTTTAAATTCAAACTCTTTGAATTCAAACTCAAACCACCTACTCCTTTTCCATGGGAGGCATCAGAAGGGGCTTAGGCATGAGACATTTCTCACACAAATCTGATGTTTGCGTGATGAAGAAATTGGCCTGGAGAAAGGTGTCACATGGGATAATTTGAAATTCAAACTTCATTTGAACTTGTCTTGATCCAATTAGGTTCATCCTAACTAAATTAGGTTAGACCCAACATCAAGACCTAATCTAATTAGGCACTGAACCAACTCAATTAAATCTTAATTGAATTAAAAATTAATTGAGTCCAAATCTTGATCAAATCAGGAATCAAATACCCTTAGTGATTAGGTTATCTCATAACCTAATCGGATCAGATCTAATTGAATCTAATTCATTTAGATTTGATCCAAACTATATTACTCAATTAAATTGAGCTAATCAGTAATCTAATTACTAATTAATCCTCCTATAATTTACTAATTCTTAGTGAATTAATTTATCATAATTTTTGCATAAGATTAATCATTAATCGAATCGACGATTATATCCTTGAACGATTCTCAATCGTTAATCAGCCATATGATTAATCAGAAACTTCTTTTTAGTGTGATTCTATAGGTTCGAACATAAGTCGGTAGCATATGAATAATTTTTTGTACCAATCAAAATAACCATCTAGCAATGATACCCAACATCTGGATAGGCCGAAAGATTGTAAAACAATATTCAAGAACCCATTGGCATATAGTTACTGCATAATTCATCCTTTTGACTCTGAATACTTAGGATGATCTTGAGTTTAACTGTCAACCCTGAATGAGTCATCCACTTGTATTTCAATCTTTCAAATTTATCACATGGATTATCTCAATCGAGGTCTTACTGAATTGAAATATAGTGATGCATTTTCTCCTATAATCCAGAAGGATCAATCCCATCTTGACTCACACATCAATTTTGTAAGTACTTGACTATGTCCAGAAATCTTTTATCATTGAATTAGAAATTCAGATAATCTGGTACCAAATACAGTGAATTGCTTGCCAGTCACCATGATGATCTCAGGTTGGAGGGACACTTATACCTATATCCTTTATGAGCTACTCTTGACAGTAGAGTACGCCACAGTTGGTCATGTTCAGTGAGATGTACTCTTACATCTTACTTGCATGCCATACCAGTGTTTCTATACTCCTTAGTTAAAAAAATAATCAACCCATATGGCACACAATGACCTATACTTGATAATCACTATCGTTCTAGTAATAGCGCATCATTTGATCACGAACAAGTTTAAGGACTAAATAATAAATCTTTCTTTATCGATTAAAATAGTCTTAAAGACTCATCACAACACTGGAGTTCATTAAAGAAGTATACACAATATGATAAAAAAATTAAATAATATTTATTAATAATAATTCATATACAATTTACAAAAATGAGCTCAACCGTCAATAGGTTGATGATTGATTTTGGGACACAATTCTCAATAACTTTCACTTGAACTTAAGCCAATCGATATAGTATCGTATATCCATTTTCGATTTATGATCTTCGAACTTTTTGACACCGAGGACTTTAGTAAATGGATCGATTAGGTTCTCCTTTCTATCGATCTTCTGAAGCTTGACGTCACCTTGATCTACGATCTTCCAGACCAGGTGGTAGCAGTACAGAATATGCTTGGTGCATTAATGGGACTTCGGTTTCTTCATTTGAGCAATGGCGCCAATACTGTCGCAGTACAATAAAATAGAACCATCAAAGGAGGGTACCACTTCGAGTTTGTCGATAAATTTTTACAACCACACAGCTTCTTTTGTAGCATTGGATATCGTAATATACTCCACCTCGCAAATTAAGTCGGTCATGATGTGCTGCTTGAAACTTTTTTAGTAGATCGCTCCATCATTCAGAAAAAAAACGTATCCCGACATGCTCTTGCTGTCATTATGATCTGATTGAAAATTGAAATTGATAAATCCCACAAGTTTTAAGTCAGATTCTCCATAAACAAGCCACTGATCCTTAGTATTTTTCAAATACTTAAGGATGGTCTTTACGACCTTCTAGTAGTTCTCATCCAGATCAGACTAGTATTTGCTCACTATCCCTAGTGAGTATGCCACATTCGATCTTGTACATATCATGACGTATATAATAGATCCCACTGTCGAAGCATATGAAATTCTACTCATATGCTCTCTCTCTTGAGGAGTTGTCGAACAATCTCTCTTTGAGAGAGAAATTCTATGGCCTATCGATAGATAGTCTTTCTTGAAATTCTTCATGCTGAACCGCTTCAGCACAGTATCAATGTTCGTGGACTGAGATAATCCAAGCAACCTTTTAGATCTATCTCTATAGATCTTCATCCCTAAGATGTAGGATGCTTCTTCTAAGTCTTTCATAGAAAACTGAAATGACAACCAAATTTTTATTCTCTATAATGCAAGGATATCATTCTCGATTAAGAGAATATCATCCACATATAAAATAAGAAATACTACCATAGAATTATTAACCCACTTGTATATGTAGGGTTGTTATTCGTTCTTAACGAAGCCATACGTTCTGATCACCTTATCAAAATGTATGTTCCAACTTTGAGATGCCTTCTTCAATCCATAAATTGATCTATGAAGCTTGCACACCTTAGACTCATCTGTAGATGTGAATTCAGGTTGTCAGATCTGAATTTTCACATCCATTTGTCAGATCTAGATTTTCTTCCAGCTCTCCATTTAGGAAAGCGATTTTCACAACCATTTATCAGATCTCATAGTCCAGGTTGCTGCTATCGCAAGCATAATTCGAATGGATTTGAGCATTATCATAGAAAAAAATATCTCGTCATAGTCAATACTATAACGCTAATGATAACCGTCGGCAACTAGATGGATTTTATAGATTTTCATCTTTTCGTCTGTGCCCCTTTTCTTTTTGAAGATCCACTTACGCCTAATGGATTTTACCCATTCAGGTGGGTCAACCAATATTCATACATTGTTGATCTTCATGGATTCTATTTCGAACTTCATGACTTCTAGCCACTTATCGAAGTTAGACTTCTGCATAGCATTCATGTAGATGATCAGATTTTCATTGTTCTCATCGAGTTTAATAGAATCATCATCCCAGATCAAAAAATCGTAGTATCTGTCCAATTGATGTGGTACTCTATTGGATCTCCTTAATGGTGCATCTACAATGAGTTTCAGATTTGATCTAATCAAGTCTAACTCTGTGGGTTCATTAGATTGTGTCGGTTCTTCTACCAATCGAACTTCATCAAGTTCAATCTTAGTGGCATTAGTTCCTTCCCCAAGGAACTTTTTTTTCAAAAAAACTATCCTAATGCTGACGAACATTTTTTGTTCATCAGTAAGATAGAAGTAATACCCCTTAGTCTCTTTCGGATACCTAATAAATTGATATTTATCAGACCTAGATCCAAGCTTGTCTATTTTCAAATGCTTGACATAAGCCAGACACCCCAAACCCTAAGATGAGAGAGTACCGACTTACGTCATGTCCATATCTTATTTGGTATTTTATTTACAGACTTATTCGAAACTTTATTAAGTAAATAATAAGCCGACTCGAGTGCATATCCTCAAAAAAAGATCGACAGACTTGCAAAGCCCATCATGGACCGAACCATATCTAACAGGATTCGATTCTTCTTTTCTGACACACCATTGTGTTGGGGTATTTCAGAAGGGGTCCATTGAGAGAGAATTTCATTCTCTTTTAAATAGGTCAGAAACTCACTAGAAAGATATTCACCTTTTTGATTCGATCGAAGAGTTTTAATACTCTTTTCAGTTTATTTTTCTACCTCATTTTGGATCCGTTTGAATATTTTAAATAATTCAAACTTATACATCATTAGGTAGATGTACCCATACCTCGATAGATCATCTGTAAATACAATGAAGTAGTAATATCCACCTCTAGCACTTGTGTTCATAGGTCCATATATATCAGTATGTATTAGACCTAGAAGTTCACTAGCTCATTCACTTTTTTCAATAAAAGATGACTTGATCATTTTTCTAAGGAGACAGGACTCATAGGTTGGAAGTAATTCACAATTACCGACTTCAAAGATTCTCTCTTGAGTCAACTTGTTAATTCTGTTCTTATTAATATGATCTAGCCTACAGTGCCAAAGATAGATTTCAGAGAAATCTCTCTCCTTCTTTAAATCTTCTACTGACCTACAGGCCCTACAACGAATTGCATATATTAAAAAAACTTTTGATATCTAATACCCAGATAGTAGAATCATAAATAGAAAAATTATAAGGTGTTATCATATAATTACCTTGTCCAGCAATAGCATGCTTCTTTCTCTTATTCGGTCTATTTGGATCCAAGGAGGCAATGCACTAAGTACAGTTTCTCTTCCAGTGCTCTTGCTTCTTACAGTAGAAGTATTCTGCCTAACTCTGATCGGACTTGGATTTTTTGATGTGACAGGACACAAATACCCCAGCACGATGCTGCACCTTCTTATTTTTTTTTGTTCTTCTTCTCTTTCTTAAAGGGTCGACGTCTAGAAGAAGATCCTCCCACTATATTCACTGACTTTTTGTAGAGCTGGTGATTCTTCTTAAAGTTCTACAACAACCCCAGCAAACCATGGTAGTTAACTGTAGGCTTTGTCATTCTATAATGAATAAAAAATGTGAGGAAGGATTTAGGCAGAAAGTTTAAAATCACATCTTTCTCCAGCTGCTCATGCAGGAGAAAGTCGAGTTTGCTCAGACGCTCAATCAACTCGATCATGTATAGTACATGATCAGTGACTGACATCCCTTCCCTCATTCGAGCATTAAAGATAGCACAACACATTTTGTGCCTCTCAACATCGTTGGAAGTGCCAAAAGATTCGTTCAACATTTGAAGCATGTCCTCTAGCCGAGTATTCTCAAACCTATGACTGAACTCATCATTCATAGCCGCTAGCATAATACAACACACCATGGTTCAGTTATTGAGCCACTTCTGATAAGTATCTCGGACCGTACCGTGAGAGTTTGGAGCTGACTGCTCAGGTACTGGATCTATCAGTGCATACAAGATCCACTCGTTCTTCAGGATAATTTTTCATTTTCGATACCAACTATTAAAATTGGGTCCTATCAGTTTATCACTATCCAATAGTGATAGGAGCAACAAAGTAGTGGCCATAGCTTTATAAAGAAAAATCAAAAATCTAATTAGTATATGAATTGATTAAGCCTAAAAACATGAACTTTAATCTAAAGGTTCTCCCACTATTTTACACAAATTTGATGGCCTCTATCTCCAATTCAAGGAATTACTTTAATTTCTTAGCAGGTACTAGAATCCACACAGGCTATTCATGAGCCCGAGTGTGGCTTGACCAACCCCTGCGCACCTATGAGTAGGTTCTTAACTAATTATTTTTCTAAATAATTTTTAATAATTAATTTTGCCCCAGGTTACTTTTTAGTCGGCTTTAGCCATCTCTGCAAGTCCTAATTAGGTCCAACCATTAACATGTCAGAACTCAGTGCATCTGACAAATGAATGATTAGACTCGAGTGTGGCTCGGCCAACCTGACCACTGCCTGAAAAATACATCTAAATCATCATATTATGAATGATAATTCTGACAGTAAGATGAGCATCAGGCATGTGGCACCTCCAATGATCATCTAAACTGTTGGATCCATTATCATCCAATTTAATGGAAGGCTATGATCTAGTTATCACCATAACTATTTCATTTTTAGGGATCTAATAATTTTAGAAGATTTAGTTAAATATTTTTATGAAAAAAAAATAGATTGACCAGCTAATCATAATCCCCCACTGATTTTATTAAGTTAGATCAAAGAAGACTAGATACAAGCTGGTCCAGCTGATAAGTCACAAGTCTTCCTACTGACTTCACCAAGTTATGAAGAGGACTACAGACAAGTCGAACTAGGGGCACCTAAATCAATCATACTAATTTTCTAGCTAGCATGGGTTAACTCTAATCATTAAATGATCTGATCAAAATATAATTCATCATGTTGGCTAGGTAAGTAAGATCGGTGAGAGGAATATGCCATTAACTCGCCATAGACTCAATCTAAATGAGTAGCTCCCAATTAATGACCATCGATTAAGACTGTCAAATTTATTTTAGACACCAATTGGTTAATCAATTTCAATTCGATCAGCTTATAGATTTGGATTAAACTGTCAAAATAAAGATCAAAGTCTATTTAGATCTAATCAAAGATATAGACTCGACCAACTACAACTATTGTATTGACTCTAGAGATATCTTAATTTAATCTAATTTAACTTTTAGTTAGATTTAATCAATTTTTTTAATTTTTAGTCTTTGATTCTAACTTTAGGTCTAATCCAATTAAGAGGACCTGATCAGGCTAACTCATGAACCCATATTTTATGCAAATATCATTAGATCTTAAATTCAAAATTCTAAATCTAAATGATTCAACTTAATTCTTAATTAAGTATGGATTTCTATTAGGTTTGAAATAATTTTAAATTTATAAATAATTTACATCAAATTTTATGCAAAATTTTTTATTCTGAACTTAGTCGGCTCACCCCTGGACTGAGCCGGCTTACTACAATGGGTCGACTAAGTCTGAGACTTAATCGACTCACTGTAAATGAATAGTAAACTAATTTATCCACCTACTGCTACTAGGTCAGCTCAGTTGGAAACTGAGCTGACAAAATCAGGAGACTTAATCAACTCAGTTCAAAACTGAGTCGACTCAGCAGGCGTGCCATCAAGTTTTACAATGTTTCAGATTAAAAAAAAATTAGCATAAATAAAAATAAAATCAATCATAAATAAATTTTTAGATCTAATCTAAATCTTTTATGATTTTAAATTTTATTTTTTATGATTATAATAATTTTAGTCATCAAGATTAAATGTTATTACTTTTCATAAATGTATCACATATACAATCCTAAGATTTCATGATTTTGCAGAAAAGTAAATTTTTCTTTCACGGTTCTTCTTCATGGGATATAATCACATGGCATCCTTATACACTATAAGAAAATCCTATTGAATAAGAGGAGAGGACCTTTAAATCCTATTTTCTCTTATGATCGAATAGGCCTGGTGACCAACCCAATCAAAGTACTTGGCTAATCGATCATCTAATCTAACACATATCAAATATGTTACTGATCTAATATCATATCTAAAAATAATTTAGATCTAATCTAAATAGTAAAAAATTAGATCTAAATACATCTAAAATTATGTCATATAGAACCTTGCTCTAATACCATTTGAAGAAAAAATCGACAGTTCTATGCATGTAATTTTGAAATTTTCAGCAAAAGTAGTTTAGATTAAACTATTTAATCTACATTATATGTATAAGATCAAATCTAAACTATCAATAAAAGATCTATGATATGAGTTTATATGTATTTAAAATCTAAAATAAAAAAAAACTGCATCGATCATATCGATACCTTAGATCAGATCTAATCCTTAGATCTTATCAGATGAGTTCAGAACTCATTACTTTCATGCGGGTAGTTAATCGTCGTGATTGAGAATATGGAATTGAGGGATCTTCCTATTGCTCACAGCCGCACAGAGTGTCCAGCCTCTACGGATGATCCACTCAAAGATCCGATCTGATCGACCTTCTCCGAGAGTGCTAGTTCGCGCGAAGGCCACCGGATGACTGATTTTGCTCCTTCTTTGGATCTCTCGAACTCTTCCAAATCTGAAGATGGATCAAGAGGAGGAGATGAAAGGGAAAAAGAAGTGCTAAGAGGAGACTTTCTTCTCTTAATATTCTCTATTCCCAAAAATCCTAAAGTCGAGACCCTAGGGTACCCCAAACGCTCACGCCCCAAGAGGAATCAGATATCCTAATTTTCTATCGCACAAAAGGACCCGCCCCCTCTCTGTTCATGCCCCCTCTATTTGAGAAACTATTCTCGTGGTAAAACTCTCTTTTTTTTGTTGCACAAAATAGAGGTGTTTTTTATTGTTGGCATTGAGAGTGGATAAGGATGAAGTGATTGTTTTAGTTCAAATTCAAACTCTCTTTGAATTCAAACTCAAACCACCTAATCCTTATCCATGGGAGGCATCAGAAGGGGCTTAGGCATGAGACATTTCTAACACAAATCTGATATTTGCGTGATGAAGAACTTAACGTGGAGAAAGGTGTCGCATGGGACAATTTGAAATTCAAACTTCATTTGAACTTGTCTTGATCCCATTAGGTTCATCCTAACTAAATTAGATTAGACCCCACATCAGGACCTAATCTAATTAAGCACTGAACCAACTCAATTAAATCTTAATCGAATTAAAAATTAATTGAGTTCAGATCCTGATCAAATCAAGAATCAAACATCCTTGGCGATTAAGTCATCTCATAAACTAATCGGATCAGACATAATTAAATCTAATTCAATTAGATTTGATCCAAACCATATTACTCAATCAAATTGAGCTAATCAATAATCTAATTATTAATTAATTCTTCTATAATTCACTAATTCTTAGTGAATTTAGTATAATTTTTATACAAAGTTAATCATCAATCGAATTGACTATTATATCCTTGAATGATTCTCAGTCATTAATCAGTCATAAACTTCTTTTGAGTGTGATCCCATAGGTTCGAACCTAAGCCGGTAACACATAAATAATTTTCTATACCAATCAAAGTAACTATCTAGCAATAGTATCCAACGTTCAGATATGTCGAAAGATTACAAAGCAATATTCAAAAATTCATTGGCATATTGTTACCGCATAATTCATCCCTTTGATCTTGAATACTCAGGATGACCTAGGATTTAACTGTCAACCCTAAATGAGTCATCCACATTATATTTCAACATTTCAAATCCATCAAATGGATTACCCCAGCCAAGATTTTACTGAATTGAAATACAGTGTTGCACTTTCTCCTATAATCCAGAGGGGTCAATCCTATCTTAACTCACACACTGACTTCGTAAATACTTGATTGTGTCTAGAAATCTTTCATCACTGAATTAAAATTTTAAGTAGTCCAACATTAAAGTACAGTGAGTTGCTTGCAAGTCACCATGATAATTTCAAGTTAGAGGGACACTTATACCAATAACCTTCGCGAGCTACTCTTGACAGCAAAGTACTCCGTAGTTGGTTACGTTCAATGAGATGTACTCCTATATCTCACTTGCATGCCATACCAATATCTCCATACTCCTTGATTAAAAGGACAACCAACCTATATAGCACACAATGACCTATACTTGATAATTACTATCATCCTAGTAATAGCATATCATTTGGTTGCAAACAAATTTAAGAACTAAATGATAAATCTTCTTTTATCGATTAAAATAGTCTTAAAAATTTTATCACAACATAAGAGTTCATTAAAGAAGATGTACACAATGTGATGAAAAAGCTAAATAATATTTATTAATAATAATTTATATATAATTTATAAAAATGAGTTCAACAGACAACAGACTGACGATTGACTTTGGATCACAATTCCCAACAATATACAACTCTCATTAGTAGAGTATCGAAATATCAATATATTACCCCTACTAGTAGGGTAGTGAGATACCAATGCATAACCCTCACTAGTAGGATATCAAAATGCCAACATATAACCCCACTAGTATGAAACAAAATTTGGATGCGAGTTAAAATCCATTTCAAATGAAAATATTTTTTTCGAAAACATATTTTATATTCTAAATTGAAAAGTTCATAAACCATTAGACATCGAAATTAGTTGGATATAATTCATATCCAATTCATTATGTTGGATCTTGGGTCATTTAATATTTAAAAAAATATTCAATAATTAAAAATATAATATATTAAAATTTTAATCATGAATAATTTAACATAGAAAATATTTTATAATTTATTGATAAATCTAGTAAAAGAGTTACGTTATTTACCTTACATATAAAACCAATCAACAAATCTAATCAATTCAAAAATCTCTCTTAGAGAGCCTAATATTCAAAAAATATATTTATTATATTTTTATCATGATTATTTTTAGAATAAAAATACTAAGTTCTGACACCCTCATAAGGTTAGCAATGCACCCGATATCTCAAGCAGTCCGATCGAGGGTATTCAATTATCAACTATAAATCAAGAGTCATGCTGTGATGCTAGGATGCAATTAATATTCAAATCTAATGGTGCACGACTTAACCATGGTGGGGTCTGGCACATCGTTCAATAGCCATGGATCAGAACCCCCTTCATTGAGGTCGAATCAAAATTATTGAAGGAAGATATTTACTGGATCAAATAATTCTAGATAGACAGTGGAGAGAAAACAATCTAGAGAGAGAAATTTATAGAGGGAGAAAGTGAAGGAAAGAAATAGAGAGAAAATGAAGGAAAAAGAAAGAATTTATTTTTTCTTTTCTTTCTTTTTTTTTCTTGACGAAACAGGAGGATTATTTTCTTATTCCCGAAACAAGGGATCTTGCACCGACAACAACTGTGGTTGATGACATGTGCCATGGCAGTGTGGCTAAAGGCTCCATAACTAGCAATTGGTGGCAACAACCGATACCACAAAAATAAAAAAAAATAAAAAAGAATATAAAAAATAAAATCAAAATAAGATATATTTTTTTCGACCTAAATCTGACAATAGCCATTAGAATGCAAGTTCTATAGGCTAAAAAGGATGGGGAAGAGGATTAGCTAAAACACTAAGGGTGCATTTGATTAGCCATAAAAAAAAAATTATCTTTTAATTTTGAAAAAATAAAAATTAAAAAATAATATTTGATAACATAATAAAAAAAAATATAGGATAATCAAAATAATTACTTTACGTGGAAAACAAATATTTTTTGCTTTCTAAAATTTTTTTTTTCTTTTTTGACTAACCTGACTTGCCCCGACCCCTCCCCCTCTCTTTGGCTCTCTGCCTGCCTGGCCGGCGAGCACTGTCGATCGATGGGGCTCCGGCCTCTGCCGCCCAAGTGCGCCTCTTCAGTCTCTGCAATAGCTTCTACTTGGGGGTGTACCAGGATGCCATCAACAAGAGCGAAATCCCCAATCTCTCCCCCGACGACGCCGTCGAGCGCGACTCCCTCGTCTATCGCTCCTACATCACCCTGGACTCCTACCAGGTCATCTGTCCCTCTCTTTCCTCCAGATCTTTGATCTCTTGCTTCCTCTATTCTTCTCTGATTCCCAAGATCTGCCGTTCCTCTGCAGCTCGTGATCAGTGAGATTAATTCCTCAGCCTCCACTACCCTCTAGACTGTCAAGTTGCTCACCCTCTACCTCACCAGAGATAAGGTTGGTTTCCCTGGTATCCAAACTAAATCTGGTTGGACTTTCTTTTAGATCTGGTGGTTTAATTTGTTTCGATCTGGAGCAGTGAAATCCAAACCGTTTGATCTGTCATAGATTTTTTTTTTCCTGCTAGTTCTTGTGATCTGATATGAAATTCTCATCCAAGATATGATTTTGGTCGTTAGGATTGAAACACTTTGGTCGTCCAACATGCTTTCTCACTGTTCGAAGAAAAGCCTGACTCACATGGCAGTGGTGGCTTTGCTATCTTTTTGGATGGTTGTTTTGTCTCTCAAGTGGACTTGCCTGCGGTTTTGTTGTTATAAGATAATTCTGACTTTCTGGATGTGGATTATCGAGTGATGTTTACAGTGGTGCCTCAAACCAACATGTGGCTATTTTATGGTTCTGTGCTTTCAGTCAAAGCACACCATAGAGAAAGATATGTTGGTGTGCCGATGGTGTGAAAACTCTCTCTTTACATTAGCCCAGATGACCCTATAGTCTTCCAACTATGTATAGATGGACAAAAGGCTTCTAAGAGCTCTATGGAATTGGATGTGTCTGTGTTGATCCCCTATTGCTGCATTCAACTGTAGTGTCCTATGATGAGATTCTGTTTTTAATCTCCTGTAAGACTTGTTTCATTGCTTGTCTCTACTTTCTCAGATTTATAGCATTCCAAGTTTCTATCTCAGTTATGCAGAATTTCAGTAGCCTAAATTGAGTATTTGCCACAGACACTATATAGTCCCAAGATCGCTTTGCTATTTGACTTGGTATATTTTTGCTCTATATTGTCCATAGATGTTCGATTGATATTAGTATTTGTGATATGCCAAGTGCTAGGATTATTGGTTGCCAGATTTGTTTTGAATATGGGTATGCGAGGAAGAGATGATCACCTGTTTTTTCCTCTGAATTACAGAGAGAACGTGGGATGGGGACTTGAATGTTTCTTTTCTTAGATTGCTCGCGTTTAGGATCTTGTTTTGGAAAACCAACTAATTGAAGATTTTATTCTTTCTAGTATTGGAAGCCCCCAGTTGATCTTTGCAAAAGTTGATATAGTAATAAAATAAACTCATTGATATAATAATAAAATATGTAGACATACATACTGATTTCAAACTTTTTTATGCAACTGTTTTATGCAATTGTGGATGATCTGCCTTCGCTGTTTTATGCAACTGTGGGAGATGGTTACATGCATTCTTTTTGTGGATGCTCCTTATCTATTGCCTGCAACTAGTTTATCTTTCTGTGTTTATTTCCTCTGGTTCATTATAAGAATTACAGCATTTACAAGTCTACTGAAGTTACAGTAACATTTTCCAACTCAATTGCTCTTAGTCTGCTTTTTCTGTTACTTCTGCATGGGTAATACACTATTGTTGTGTTTATCTTTATACTACTTCAGATAATGTGTTGATATATGGGAGGATATTGAGTCATTGTATGATGATTTTCTTGGCTGATCTCTCTTGTCTCCTTGTTATAGCTACTGTCATTGCTGTTCGACAGATTGGGTTATCAACTTTTATTGCTTATAGATCTTCACCAACTATCTATATGATTATAATTAGAATGTTTATCAGACATATGGAATTCTATAATATTCAACTTCTTTGGTCTGCTATATGCTCTATCTATCTTACTGGATACCTCATCATCTATTTACCTTGCTCTACATCAATCCATGAGGCTGTTCTTATTATATATTATAGTAATATATAATCTTCAAACTGTTAGTTCTGATAATCTAGATATGTTGGTTCTGCATTAAGAGATGAGATTAATATGACCTATGTGTCAGTTCTTAAGCTTTAAATGTTAGTGAGACTATATGTGTTAAGCTTTAAATGTTAATATTGTATTGTGGTATTGTATTGTGGCAGGTTGGTCCTCCGGTAAGCTGAATACTATCATTCCTCCACGCAACTCATTTGGCACCAAACAAAAGTAAGTCCAAGCTTTTAAGTAATAATTAACCATATGATAAGACTCTAACCAAGGGCTGAATTTGGATTGAGTTTGATTTAAAATTTTTAAAGTTTCACCAAGGGTTGAATTTGTTACTTACTATTATACAATTGGTATAAATCAAGTAACTTTTATTATTATAATTAGTTATATAGTTGGTTTTAGAGTTCTACCATCCATTAGTTTTGAAGATGCTACAGTATCTTCTGTAAATTGGATAGTAGAATAGAAAAATATATTTATAGATTTAATGATGGAGCAAGTTTAGAAAAGAAATAGGTCAACCATAATATTTATAAAGAAATCTTGGAAGGAAATATGTGTCAAATTTTATATGAAAACTGAAAAGAAATATGAGTTGAAGTAATTCCAGAATAAGTTCAATCAATTGAGGAAGTGCTATAGAGCTTTTACTGATTTGAAGAAATTACCAACCGGATTTGGATGGGATCTAGTATTGAAAACCGCAACAGCTCCTAATGATGTTTGAAAAAGTTACATTGCTGTAAGTAACCTTTTTTTTTTTTCTTTTATATTTTTTTATAATTTATTATATTTTTGCTTAATTAATTCAATTTTGTATGTCTCACATATAAATTTGTTATTATAGGTTCATCCAGAAGTAAAGAGATTTCAAACTTCCACTTGTCCTAAATATGAAGAGCTCATAACAATATTTGGGGACACTACTGCTACTGGTAAAGAGGCGATGACAAGCACCCAAGATGTGTCAGATAGCAGTGATTCTCAAGACAACAAGCTTCTTTCTGATGATGTTAGTATAGATGGAGAGTCTAATAGTTCAAGAAATCATCATCATCCAAGAGATCCAATTCCCAATGAGAGTATCCACCATGTGAGAGGTCAATCAAGAGTTTCAGAATTAGCAGATGCTATCAGATCCTTAGTAGAGACTAACCAGACAAGGAACAATATGATGATGCAACAACATACAGCTGCAACTTCGAGTTATAGGCAGTACTTAATTGCAAATTGCATTAAAGTTCTTGAAAGTGTTGAAAGAGTGAGTATGCCTACATATTTGAAGGCAATTGAGAAGTTCCAAGACAAGAGATGGAGAGAAACATTTATTGAAATGTCAAATGAGCGTAGGTTGGGGTGGTTGGCAAGTTTGTAGGATGTTCATGTGGCTTTTAGTTGTTTAGATGGACTTTACGTATTAGAATATTATATCAAGAATTATGTGTATGCATATTATGCTTTGTTTGGATTGATGATCTATTGTCTTTTAAACTTTATGCTATAAATTTATGATGTTACGAAGATTATGTATTAGTTAAATTGTTCTATAATAATATACGTGTTCTTATTTTCTTTCATACTAATAGAATATGGACAGTGACGTAGAAATAGAGATTGACTCAGAAGCTGAAAAAAATTTAAATACTTCTGATTCTAGTGATGGAGAGGAAATAAAAAAATTTTGTTTATTTGATAAAAAGGAATATGATGCTATAGAGTTTGTTGTTACAGCAACAGTTGAAGAGTACTATAATTTGTATCTATGCAAGCAATTATATAGAAATGATAATTTGATCGGTACTGAATACGTTATGAGGGTAATTCTTAAAAATCCAAACAGATGTCCAGATTTATTTAGGATGGACAGTTGTATGTTCCTTAACTTTTGCTCTGACTTGAGACAAAGAAATCTATTGCATGATTCTCGATTTGTAAGTGTTGAAGAAAAAGTTGCTTTATTCTTGATGATAATTGGTCAAAGAGAGTCGAATTGAATAGTGGCAGATCATTTTCAGCATTCTGAACAGACAATTAGTCATCATTTTGGAAAGACACTAAAGCAGTTGTTCTATACAAAGGAGCTTATGGTGCCACCTTCTTTTGCTGAAACTCTTTCAGAAAATCGTTATAATCCTAAATACTATCCTTATTTCAAGGTACTTTTTATGTCCATATTATTGTTTAAAGTTAATAAAATTATTTTATTATCTTGATATTAAGTAAAATAATTCACATGCAGATTGTGTTGGACCTATCGATGCAATGCATGTTAGTGCTTCCTGCCCTCTAATAAGCAAATTCCTTATGAGGGAGGAAGACCATAGTAACTCAAAATATTTTATATGCTTGCTCATTTGATATGTTATTCACTTTTGTCATATCTGATTGGGAAAGAACTGTAAATAATTTTCGAATTTTTGTGTCAGCGGTCACAAATTCTGAATATAAATTTTTTAATCCACCAAAAGAAAAGTACTATGTAGTTGACTCTGGCTTCACAAACATGCATGGCTATCTTATACCTTATCGAGATGAATGTTATCATCTTCAAAACTATTGAGGAAAGGATCGTCAACCAAAAATAAGCAAAGGGTAATTCAATTATCACCACTCATCTCTACGAAATATGATTGAGCGTTGCTTTGGAGCGTTAAAGAGGCGGTTTCCTATCTTAAAAGAGATGCCTCCATATTCTTTACAAAAGCAAGCACGAATTGTTATAGTTGCATATGCAATTCATAATTATATCAGGAAGAAAGCACGAGAGAATAGTGTCTTTATGGAGTATGCAGATAAAAATATTATTGTTGAAGATGAGATTAACGTCCCTAGCCAAACTACTATAAGTATGGACATGAAGATGAGATTGACGCCCCTAGCCAAACTACTATAAATATGAACAAGACTGCTAACTCTTGACGAGAGATGGATACAATTAAAGATAGAATTGCTAATAGATTAACTCGAACATATGATTTGATTCAGTGATTTGGATTTTAATTTTTAATCTATAAAATAATAATAAAATATTTTGTACTTACCAAATATGTTTTTTTTATTTTTTACTTTATAGCAATTAGTTACCAAACATACTTTTTGATTTTTTACTTTTATTATGTAACAAAAATCAAAAAAATAATAAATATTTTTTAGAAAGTAAAAAACAAAAAGTGTAACCAAACGTATCCTGAGAGATTTTTAGCTCACCTCTAGGGGTGTTTGGCTGATTCCAACGAGCATGATGGCAGACTTCCAAGAAGAAGAAAACCAGTGAACAAAGTTACTGGACTGGTCAAGTAGAACGGACCTAGTTCGATATCAAGCCCTTTTTGGCCAGGGTATTACAACAACCTTACACAATGCGCAAGAGTAATGAATCTTTTTTTTGGATGGCCACATTAGTTAGAGGATTTGTGATTGGGATGTCTAGACATCTATATTGTAACAATTTGAAACAATAACTTGTACTGATTTTTGGCAAAATTTTACACTTCAGCTTGTTTCCATCCTGATCACTTGACCATCCTGTGTCTAGTTTCGTGAAATACTCCTTTGAACACTGGTTATGGCTTCAAAAAGTCACAAGCTTCAATAGGAATGCGTTTTGGAAACAGAAGCATCCACCATTCATCACTTCCCATAAACATCCCTGCTTGAAGATTCCGATGGGCAGGGTCACAATTTCATTTGAGCTTTTCTAAGCTGAATGATTTGCTCAACTTTTGTTGAAAGTATATTACAGATTCAGCAGACAGCTACTATCGCTTGCGTCTCACCATGCTGCTCGTTCAATTGGCACTTGGAAATGCCGCAGGGATATGAAAATAGCCTCCTGAAGATGAATTGTGACACAAGATTTAAGATTATAACAGTTGCAAATTCCAATGAAAAGTGAAATTATAAGCAATTTGATCTGCTAAAACAGACCTCGGTTCTTATCATTCTGCTTCCCTGAAGAGGACAAGTGTTCAAGTAAGAACTGAATACATCATGAACACTTTCTCCCTGCAGAAGCAAACAAAAACACAAGTACCCACAGGTTACTCGTTACCCCAAAAAATATTTAATACGTAGCAATGCTTCTCTCTTTTTTTTCTTTAGTATTATCTATGTAAGCTCTATGTTGGAGAAAATAAATGTATATTATTGTCAGAGTCAATTTTCGGAAATAATACTTCTAAAGTAGTATTTACAACTGTGTAGCCGCTTTAAGATAAAAATATCATGTGCAGAGAGCAAGCGATGTATGAGTATTGTGTCATGACTTAAGTGTTACTAATCATCTTTAACAAAAAAGGTGTTGCTAGATAACAATCAGAATCCAATGCATAGTAATATCTGTTTGATAAGGGCTATTAGATAATATCAAATCTAAGGCCATTTATTGGGAACTTCAAATGAACAGCAAGTTCTCTGATAAAGCAGTACAGGTCTAACTTGTAGCAGTCTGATGGATAATGGAATTTGCTTTTTGGCTCTAACTCTGATGCGGAGGGACAGCAATTTGGTTCTCGCAGAGTATTTGAAAATATTATGGTTCCTCTAAATCTCATGAGAAACAAAAATCTCGTGTTCCTTTTCATAACATGTATGACAACACTAGAAATACTGTATAATCTAAGGCATCATAAACAGAAAACTATCTCAAATTTGCACTGTTGTTTGCAAATTGTCATAAACTTGTACAAATATCAAAGAAAAAGCACCTTGGTACTCATAACATAACTAGAAAGCTTAGCTGAAATAAATTAATAATAAAAGGTTTGTTTAGTTAAATACATATAGAAGGAAGGCTTGCTACTCATACTAATCATTGTCATAGGTCAAATCTATGGCATTTATTTCTCCTAGGATAGGATTGAGAAGCCTTTTTCTCAAAAGTACAACCCTCGATTCAAAGAAGCAAAAGCTTGGAATATGCACATGATAGGATTGAGGTCTGGTCTTGTTTCCATCTGCTAAGCCATTTCTTTCAAGCAATATCATATCAGAGATAGAAATGTTCTTATCATAATTGAAAGGCACAAAACATTTCTTCAAAATTGCAAAAGAAAAGCTTAATTATATTTGGTATACTTAAAAGTTTACTATTTCATCAATGTGAACATCCTAAATATTGTTTCAAAAGTTTATAAAATTATCCACACCTTCAAACTGATATCTTCTACCATGCTGTCTTTCAAACCTCCCAGCCCACCAAAGACAATCAAAAGGTGCCTACCAAATTCAGCCATCAATTTTTTTTTTTTGAAAAAAGAAATCAACAAAACAAAAAATAATGAGATTAAGAAACTCAATTTTTTAGTGGTCGGAAGGTCCATTGTTGTGTGATTTCCAATGCTCCATGGTATCTCTAAGTATGGAAACAACAAACAAGATCACATGTAGTTTCCTATCAAATTTTAAGCAAATAAATGGGAAAGAAAAAATAAATAAATAAATGTCTGTGAGGCATCATATAGAAGCTATGCATATCGATGTATTGCAGTAACTAGTTGGATCAAAATTCAAATATGATCAAAGAACCAAAAAGAACACTGCCGTTGCTGCTCCCAAGCTCAGATAAGAAAGATGGATGGTGGACTTCAGATTGACAGCTGGTTGTAGAAAAATGTCAGAAACTATGAAATGGATCCAAATTTGATATGTGTCATAAATATTAGGGTGCGTCCCCTGTTCTATGTGATGCGCCACAACCTGATCTGATAGTGGTGAGAAGTGGGTAAGGGTTGGTTAGACAATTACATGTAACATGCTACAGTGTAACCCAGTTGTAGTGACAAATGAGTAAGGGTTGGTTAGGTCATTGCTTGTAAGCAACACGCTATAGTGTAACCCAGTTATGGTGACAAATGAGCAAGAATTGATTAGGTCATTGCCCTCACCAATTTCATTACATAGGATCTATTATAAAAAAAATGATGGGGAGACAAATGAAGATATATGCAATAGAATTGGAACTGGTTGGATGAAGTAGAGGGGTGCATCTAGAATATTATTTCACAGGTGCATACCTTGAAGACTTAAAGGAAGATTTTATAGAACAATAGTAAGGTCTGCGGTATTGTATGGCTCAAAGTGCTAGGCAATAAAAAAGGTACATCGAAACAAATTGAGTGTGGCAAAAATTAGAATATTAATATGGATGTATGATATAACTATAAAAGATAGACTAAGAAATGAATATATTAGAGCTGTAGAAGTTGCACAAATTAAGGACAAAGTGATGCAAAATCTATTAACATGGTATGGTACACACAACAAAGAAATGAGAAAGCTCCTACAAGGAGAGATACTTTAGTTTGTATGGAAGAAGGGAAGACAAAGACCTAAATTAATGTGGATGGAGGTTGTGAGAAAAGATATGGAGAAACTTAGAATGTCATCAGAGATGGCCAGGAATACTTGGCAAATAAGGATCTATAAAGCCGACCCCGCATAGTTGGAAAAAGGCTAGATGATTAAGATTATGATTATGGTTATGAAGTAAAGAGTCAACAAGACAACCCGACATGCTCAACTAGCAAGGGCATCAACATGATCACTTAGCAAGCAAGCCTTGTGCCATCAATCTGTAAGCAGCTTTTATAGACATACACCACAATGATTTATCTAAGCTTTTATTATCCATTTTGAATGGGGATTATATTTCAAATAGGTTTTCATTTCTTCTTATGTCCATTACAGCTACTTCCCCAAGTTAAATATCACCAATTAGGCCTGCCACTCATCTGGAAATCTCTTAATCCATGTCTTTCACATTGTCATGGTTGTACAGTAATTTAGATATCCATATTCTCGACCGAATGACTCATCCATATGGCAATAGGCTACTTTTAATTATTTGCTCGTGGAAGATAGACAAGTTTTAAACAGAAGCAGAAATTGACCTTTTCATGCAGCACCTTAGGTCAAATCAAGCCAAATTACAGGCACATTTTTATTGCCATACAACCAAGCTATTTAAAGAAACTACCACCTACTAGCATAATGTGGAACTGAAAAATCCAAAACAAAGACAAGGAGCTCCAATTTTAAATTTTCTTTGTTTTATCTACTGTAAGAATTTTTAATGAAAATTGTAATAACATCTAGGTGAATTTCATTTTCCTTGGTAGACTGACCCATGCCATAAAATTACAATCCATGAGTACAAGTAGTCATAGCAGGATGGGCAGTGTAACTTAAGCACAGAAGAGAAGAAAGCCAGAACGGGTGCTCTACCTGATTAGACCTGCCAATCCCCATTTCTTTATGTGCTATAACAACCTCAATTAATGGCCTAAGGACCAAAACAACACTATGGATCTGGTTGGCACAACTCATTAACACATGACATGAATAAGAACATGATCAAACTTGACTACAGCCAACAGATGTTGAACATATGCTCACACTAATCCAGAGTAGAGGGGACTTATTTAAGGAATCACTAGGCAACTGATATAGATACTACATCTTTCTTTTTTTTTTTTTTTTTTTTGTTTTCATGTACAATTTCACAAACAGTTGGAGGCGTAACATACATCAATGAAAGAGTACGAGAGCATAGTTGAAGATAGAAAGCTGGCAGCACTAAAAGCCACATGGTAAAAGACCAATTAAGAAATGTAACATGATGTGAACTAAGAAACATGACATCTGATATTATTTTAAGCATTCCAAGAAATAAGTTTGTCGAGATTGCCACCAAGCTTGACCAAAGACTATATGCGACAAAAATTGAAAAACAAAGTGATATAAGGGTAAGCTTTTTTTTTTATAAAAATAATGCAATTTAAATAATTAATTATTGAATTCTGAAGGAATGTACCAAAATGGAGGTATAATAAGCTCTGATGAATTAACAATGAGACCATGCTCTGAGGTTCAAATAATGAGATCATATCCACCCTATGAGATGCAAAACATTTAGAATAATTAACCGGACAATTCTTTGTGGACAGTTGTCTGGTAAGTGCCTCAAGAAAATAATTGGAAGAAAGACCTTTCTTTGTACCTGAAATGGGCAATTTTTGAAAACACAGCTCAGCTTTGAAGCATATTGAACTTTATACCCCCAATACAATCCCATATCTTCTCTTGGACTGGAGGAGGTAACTACTTTTTTCAAACTATTTGGATAGATGTAAATGAAGGACTTCATTAAAATTAGAACTGGCGACATGTTAGTCATTTATAACTTAGTCAAACAGTATATTTGCAACGACAGAAGAATGTCAAGGCAAAAGTAACTCTAGACTAAAAATGATGAGTCAACATGATGGTTGCAAGGTGTAAGATGAATCAACCATGGCATCACTCAGTTAAAACGCTTATCATGCAAGGAATGAAACATCTATATAACATTGAATAAAACATTAAAGAATGAAATGCAGCAAAAGTTTCTAAAAGTCAAAAGACCGATCCTAAGTGTATAATGAAACTGACAAGATTTTCTGCGAAGAAGTTTTACAAGCAAAGTCAACGTCGAGTAAATTTAGAGTTCAAATTTAACATCTTTTGGCTTTAACCCTTCCTAATATGTCGGTTTTATTTTCCATAAGGTTGCAAATAACCTTCTGAACATTCACTGTGGTTTTTTCATTAAGATTTTGCAATCAATTTTCTTTTACTTGTTCAAGCTGTACAATTACAAGAAAATAGATGATCAATCAACTGGCAAATTTCAATTCGGCTCGAGCACATTTTGTGAATAAGAATAAAGATCAAAGATGATGCACAGAATATCACTATTAACTCTGGAACTGAACATCCAAGCCAGATTTGAAGTTGTAGAGAAGGTGACGGAACTATCTTTTTCTTTTAAAAAGAAATAAATTAAAATTAGGGATGGCAATTTAAGACCTGACCCATCAACCTAACCCACAACCGACCTGCTTTAAGCAGGTTCAATTTTGACATAAACAAATCTGGGTCATAAATGAATCAACCTATCTATTAATGGGTTAGATTCAGGTTTAGACCTCAGACTTGTTTAAGCCATTTTGAACTGTTTAATTATTGTAGTAGTGATGACCCAACTCGTTTAACCCATTTAAGATTTGCTTAACCTATTTTCAAACCACTTAACCCATTTAAGACCCGCATAATCTGTTTAGCTCATTTTACCTATTCGATTTGCTTATTAAACAGGTCATGCAGGTTGGGTTGGGTTACCTGCATACTAAAAAGGTTGGTTTCAGGTTTGGATTTTTGGCCCATTTAATAAACGGGTCGGATTCTAGTTGACAGATTTGTGACCTGACCGCATCTGACCCCACATGATCTGATTGCCGGTCCTTATTAGAACTTGTTTGGAGACACACAATTAATTTCCTTTTACTTATTTAACCTATACAGTTACAAGATAGAAGATCCACCGGAGTATCTGAATTCAACTCTAGTACATTTTGGTTATAAGAATAAAGATTAAGGATGATACAAAAAATATCAATAATTGTTCTCAAGCTGAGCCACAATTTGAAATAATGGATAGGGTGAGGGTGGGTCTTGGCATAACATTAAATTTGCTCCATTGTGACCTAGATATCATGAGTTCAAAACACGAAAACAGCCTCTACATGTGGGGGTCTTTTTATTTTTGAAGTTACAGATAGGGTGATGGAATTATTTCTTTTTAAAAGAATAAACGAGAATTCATTTGGAACACAAACAAACAGTTTTCCTTTAATTGTTCAACCTATAAAGACACAATATAGAGATAAATCAAGCAGCAGATCCAACTCTAGTGCATTTTCATTATAAGAATAAATAATAAAGATGATATGCAAAATATCACCAATTAGCACAAGCCTAACTTATAAGTCATTACTTGAAGTTAAGAGAGGGTGATGGAACTTTTTTTAAATAAGAATATGTTTGGACATGCACGAACAAATATGTGCATAAAGGGTCAATAATGGAACTTATTTTCTTGCATAGGCACATAATAGAAATGATCAGTTGGAAGGAAACAAAACTACACCTGATCTTTATGTAGTCGGAGAAAGAATATAAATAAAGCTCTGAGAAAAATCATAATTGGTGGGGGCTAAGAAAGAATGATATCTCTGTTAGTGTTGTAATATTTTTAGTGACTAGCAACATTACTGTGGTGGGATAACTAAGCTTGTCATAGGGCTTTACAGCAAGGATCAACATTGATCTCATTTGATAAACTTTCTTTTGTTATTCAGAAGGTAACAGCTGTATGTGTTACATTTAGATGAAGCCAGGGGTGCAGCCAGGATGTTACTTTTGGGGCATGAAACAGTGAAACTATGTAAATCATAAAATTCATGACTTGATAGATTTCTTATATGATTATAAAATTTATCACATAGAAACTGGCTATTATGCTGCACCTAAAAGAAGAAAGTTCAAAAAAAGTTAACTTTTAAACCAAGTCTCCCCCAACCAAAAACAATTAATAAATGCATGGTACAACATGAGAAACAATAACATTACCTTTTATATAGCTTAAGATACTAATCACCACCAAATCTCCAATACTTGTATCCACATTTCCTCACCCTCACTCTACACCTAACTCTAATTCATGTCTCAGCCTCACAAATTAAGGAGATAGTGTTGTAGGAACTACCTTAGGTCCTTAGCCTTTGGGACACCGTCAAAACTCCTATTCCTCTCCTTTTGCCTATGTATAATCCCTTACCGAGGAATAAAGAAATCCTTCTCATCTAAGAAAACTTTTGAATTAGCTAAGCCATCCATCCTTCATTCCTCCAAGCTCACTAGCTTAGGAAAACCTTAATCTCTAGGCCCTTGGAGAAAGAAATAGCCTTTCAAAAACCCAAAACCTCTCTCTCTCAAATCCATCATGAAACCCTACATCTACCCTTAAAGACCTAATCCTTTTGCATGTCTTCAATAAAACACTACATGAAACCATAGCTTTGTTCTCCATATCCATTTTGAAGATCCATACTTAGCTCCATCTTTCCATTCCACCATCTAACTCTAAAACTTTATATTTGCAGTACATTCCCTTAAGACCTTTGCAACTTTCAGCCTTCTGGTCCTCCATGCATCAACAAAGCATCAAGAAGAGGCTTAAGCCCCTGGAGTTAAAGGAAGGCCCCCTTGGTCTAAAGCTTATTAGGGGTAACAGATCCACTCCGGAAGCTCCCCTGAAACTTGAATCTGCATATACTTCCTATGTGCTTCTTATATGCTAATAATCTTTCATGTTATTTTTAGATAACAAATGTTATAGCATCTTCTCTGTCAATTATTTTTTGACCCCTTCCAATATGACCACTAGTTGGTCCAGTATTGTATATATTCAAGTACCTATCTGAGAAACCATTCAGAATGCCTCTTGGTTTACTACTTGTTAGAGCCTTTGTTTCCACGCACACACCCAAACATCCATGCACAGCACCCAACTTACAATTTGTTCTTTTTTCAGATTCCTACTTAAAAGGCTTGAGCATTGTCGATGCAATGGATAGCTAGTAAACATTGACACTCGATCTGGGACTTCCACAACAGCAATGCACCCCTTTCAGTACATGGTTTATGTGTTAGCTCGCTTAAGTAACGCCTACCCTTCTCCTCCACCCCTTATGGATTTGCCACCTAAACTTTGGGATGTTTTAACTGCCTGCGTTGGCATGTGGGTGAACATCTTGACTTACCCAATATTAAGCAAATACAAATTTTGTAGATTAGTGAAGTCAATTACTTTCCCCAATTTCCTATTGTTTCCATAGATAGAATATCAGAAAACTCCCGATCCTGGGAAAGGTGCTTTATGAAAGCTACACCTTCTCCCCCAAGGGACTCTTCTCCATAGTACTGAACATTGTTGAACACCCATGACAATGGAAGACAAATATAAAAATACCAAGAAACTATTGTGTAACCAAAGAAAAAGGAGAAAAAATGAAAACAGAAACCCATTGAAAACAATTTCCTTGGAGATCTTCAAATAATCTTTAACAAAATCCTTATTTAAATTTCCTCTTATTACTTTTTAATAATCATTCGATTTCATCATTGTAAGACTTCTTTAACACTCTATCCTAAAAGTTTTCATACAGTTTTATGCAACATTTCTAGAAAAGACAACATTGAATTATAACACCATAAGATGCGGTGCATTCCTAGTTCTACTTGAATGACTTTAACCTTTGACGAGTAATTCACTCAAACCAAGAAAAGAATACTTTGTAGCAAATGGTAAACCAAGTGGTTCATATAATTGAACACAGTTAAAATGATATGGAAGAGTTGAATATTTGAATATTATTGGCAAAATCAAAAAAAAAAAAAAAAACTTCAACACATCATTGTTTAGAAAGTTTCAATATATCAACTGCAAATATAATATAACCTTTCTAATAAATGGAATGATAAAGAATTCATTTTACCTGATTCAGGATTATGGTTGGTCCCTATAGCTACAGGTACCCATTGTCCGGGTTCAAGAACTTGCTTGATCAATACATGAATTTAGACATTAGAAGTATCAATTTTGGTGTTATTTAATCTCTATTAGTTGGAATTTGATGCTTCTTGTCCTCTTTTGCAGGAAATTGAGTGATTGGGCTAATCAAGACTCAAATTGGTTCAAACCCAAGGCAAAAATCAAGAACCGACAGACTAAGAGCAACCAATTTGAAAGGCTAATCAGATAAGGCTATAATCCAAGGGCTAAGAAACAGTGCTCCACTTAACGATCAAGATTCAAAGCTCCACATCACCAAACCCTAGAGAATCAAGGCGCTACACCAAGATCCAAGGGCCTAGAAGCAAAGCACCATTCAATGGCTAAGATGCAAGGCGCCATCCATCAAAACCTAACGCCCCTTTTCCCACTTATTCTTGCATGCCTCCCCACTTTTCACGCTAAATTGGAGTGCCCCACCTCTTCTCTTTATTTCTTCCACATAAAACCAAGCACCCCCAACTAACTTCCTATTTTCTCTCCCTAGTGGATGCTAGCCTCTTTCCTTATCTAAACCAATTTCTCAAGCCCTTAACTTCCTATGTGCCACCAAGTTTCATGCTCTCTTTTTCACTCACGCAACAAACCATCCACGCCCTTCCCTCTTTTATTAGCGCATGCCCTCTTTCTTTCTTAGTTGGCACTTAAAAACTCTAGCCTCTTTCTCTTATTTCATGCCCAAATCTAGCACCCTTTGGTCCTCGCAATAAATCTTAACCATCTATTTATTAGGCATCTCACATAGCAAATTATGAAACCCTAGCCACCTATCCTTGCTTCTATTAATCCCACATTGCCTAGCCAAATAAACTTGACGCCTCCTCATATCTATAAAAAGGCCTCCATACCTCCACCTTGGGAATCATCCTGAAATCCAATAATCCTTCAAAAGCCTTGCAAAATGGGAGAGGAAGAAGGGAGCGGCTCTATGCATGGCTAGCAGTCTTCGTCTTCGGAGAAAATAAATTTTATTTTTTATTTTTAGATCTTGTATCTTTCTTTCATGCAAGTAGATATCTGAATAATTGTAATATTCTCTTTTTCTTCATAAAAAAAGTGCATTCTTTCTTTCAAATATTGTGTTCTTAATTTTCTAATATGATATGAGTCTTTAAATAGCCTATAACTACGTAGAGACGGATCATGATCAAGCGATACGATCTGTGCTCAGCGAGATAGGTTATGCTCGAGAATCGATCATAGATCTATTGGCTTAAGGAACGAATACTAGATTTATAATTAAAAATAAAAAATTGAAATCCCCAAGACACATTTTTTTCTATTACTTTGAATTTTCTTTCACTTGCAATTTGCACTCTTCTCAACTATTTTCAACCCTAACTTAATTAGTTATATGTAAAATTCCTCAAAATCTTAACTAACTCGAATACAACTTAGCCCAAAGTCCCTGTGGATATGATCCTAGTCCACCCTAACTACATAATAGTGAATTAGATTTATTTTTGACTACCCACGACAACAATCATTGCTCAACCACAATATTCTGCATCATAATATAAGCAAATTAAATGCAAGTTGCTGGATATTGGTTTTCTAGTTTATCATAGCCATTGCATAATGAAAAGAAGGAATAAAATAACATATTGACAATCTAAAATAATAGGAACAACTATAAAACATGCAACAATTACAGAGACCAGCATCTGATCTATATGAGTACTTGGTTTCAAGAAAGATTTCACTGGCACCACTTTGAACCATAGGCCAATAATATCAAATTATCAATACTCTTTCTTTTTTCTTTTTCTTTTAAGCTAGAACAATACCAATACTCAACATAGGCTTTTCAAACTTTGTTCTTCATGTCATGATCTTGACTATAAATATAGAACGAGAAGTGTTGATGACATAGGTGGGAAACAGGGTTCCTGCTTTTGAGTTCATAATGCAATTATAGTTTTTTTCTTTTTTTTTGAATTTCTCATGCTTTGCATATCGAAAACAGAAATTATTATGTTGACTACTCAAAGATATATGAAGTTGGACATACATATAATTGTGAAAGTACATGCCAATGTCAAGTTGTAATGCAGGCCTCCAAGAAAACCATCAAAATTTGCTCTGACATATAGAATTTCCTTCTATAAACTAGACTAAGTTTGAGGTAAAACAACCCCTTAGTGTCCTGCTGCCTTAATTGGATGCTATCAGCACTGACTTACCACAACTTTCCTACAAGATAAAATCAACATTATTTTTGTCCAATTCAAAACATAACTCCAGCCCTACTTGGCAAACAATATAAACAATATTCTTTTAGTAAGAAAAGACAATGTCAGGAACATACTACAAGTTCCTGATCTTGTTAGGAATTTCCATTGCAGAGGAAATGCCTCTAAGACGTGCTTTTCAAGTTAGAAATTTGTGAAGCTTTCAATACTGGGAGTTAGTTATATTCATGCACATCTACATAAGAATCCCAACATGTTTGTCCCCTTCAAATACTTACCAATATTTTACGCATCTGTTTGGTCGGTAGTCCACCTAGAGAAAAGTTAGTGGTAAACAGTTTTCTTCTTTCACTCAAAGCAGCCATAGCTGGGATTGGGCTCCTCAGATTGGTTTAAATTTGGCCTTTAACTGAACATGCCTTACTCAAGTTGCACTAAACCACAATGTTTCAATTATTATCCATTGTAAACAATAGAGAATGCTCATATTGGCAAAACTGATAAATACACTTTTAGTTTGAATGCAAACAAATATAGTAAGGTACAGATTTCTCCCAAAAGGAAAAAAAAAAAAAACACACTATTTGGTCACAACAAGGTATATAGCGACAAACATCAGATGTGGTCTGACTTTTTTGGATCATCTTTATGGATGCATGTTCACCAAGTAATCCTATTCAGGGCTAGCTCCTATGTTATTTCAAGCATTAGAGATTTGTCATCCAAGAAAAGTTCTGACAAGCCTTAAAAATAAAAATAAAATATACTTATTAAAAAAAACTTATTCGACCCAACATCTACAAGTGTGCCCTTTAAATGATTCCCTTCAATGTAACACCTGTATTGATGCTGTAATGGTCATAAGTACAAGTCAGCAGCATAAAAGTCAATCAAAACTTGAGGAAACTCTTGGAACTAAATGTATCTTTCAAGTGTTCACATAAATTATTCTGTTACCTTCAAAAAGAAACATTCTCAGACTAAATGTGCATCTTGTGTGCAATGAAGAAGCAAAAATGTAAAATGATTTCTTATACGTTGCTAGTCTGATTTCTATTTGAGACTCTACATTTTTTGCCTTTTTGAGCATATACAGGATATTTCTAGGTTACCTAGGTTTTCAGTCAATGGATTAGAACTGATCAAATCAATGAATAGATTTTTTCAGATCCCAACTGTTAACAAGCAAAAGATTTTGACAAGGTTAAAACTGATGGTAAAACATATCGAATGAGTAGGATCATTGATAAAAGAAGCTAAAAGGAGTGATTTGATGTTCAAAAATCTTTGTTTTTGAAAGATGGAACTTCAAATAGAGGATTAAGTTGACATTATTTTGGTCATCAAGTTAAAGGTTCTCTCCTAAACTGCAAGAGGAACCAGTCCCACATAAATAGAGAAAACACGATTTTAGCGGTAACTGTCATGGAAACTCATGTCTTTCCTGAGCAGGGAAAATAATTTAATTAGAAAAGAAATAAGCAAGGGAGAAGTCTTATTTATATTCTTTCTAGCTGCCTGGCAGAATCTCATTTGATGAAATAAAGTGAGTTCCTAGTGTTCTTTCTATTTTTTTTGTGCATGAAACATTTTCAATTGGGATCATCATGGAAGATAATTCAATATTTTATTGGTAAGCCATTAATAGTGGCAACCATGTACATTTGTTTTTGGCTTGAAATAAGGGCAGAAATTCTTGATGGATGATATTCACTAATTCACTTTGAATGGGAGTCAAATGGATATGTGAGCTCTCCTGCAAAAGGGACTGTTTCTAAACATTTCGTGCACATTGGGAACACTCATGCGTACCATTGTCTTTCTTCGAACTCCCTATCTATCTGTATATATTGGATCACCCAGATTCCAGATGAGCATTTTTGTCTTCTTGAGATGCATTCAATAAACTCCAATTAAAATATTCCAAATATTTTTGCAGAATCATATCTAATTTAAAAAAATAATAGAAAAAGAAATACCTTCATGGAATGGGGACCATTCATGTTTGCGCACATGGTGAGGAGCATCAAGTGGGGGAAGCAGACCCTGCAGCATTTTTTTTTTTTTTTTTTTTTTTTGAAAAAAAGAATATAAAATGCAAGCAAGCAGAAGTTTGTCAAATTGTCCAAGGACTGGAAGACACTAAGAAGTAAATATTTGAGGAACAATCCGCTCTCACCACAATTCTCAAGCTATTGTGCATCGCAAAGAGCCGGCGTCGCAGATACTGTGGTGTCTCCAAGTACTGCAAAAACCTCACAAGAAACGGCGCAACACTTTCACTCTCATCACCATTCCCAGCCGTCATAACTACAGACTCATCATCCGAAGCAGTTTTATTATCAAACACCACACACCTGTCCGTATAAAAGAAAACCTTCGTTAACAATTCTCATTCCATCAAACACCTTCACATCAATCATTCTAACTCCAACATTCTTTGGTAACAAAGACTGCCCCCAATCTAAATCCAAATATCAAACCCAAATGCTAAAAAGCTTATGAACTCGCAAATGTCTGACTTCTGCGCATGAAGTGATATTAAAATCAAGAATCTTTGAAATTTATCACCATTACTTCATCGAATTTCCCACAAAGACACTGACCTCATCGATCCGGAAAATGGTGGCCTGATATAACCTCTCACTCTCTCTCTCTCTCTCGGTTATATCTTTTCAAAATTATAATAATTTTATATTATTTACATATATTTAATCGGATCCGACTCGATCTAAAACGACTATCAGTACGCATTGATATGTCATGCGCCCAATCCACAATCGCAAGGCAGAAATTACAGCAACTACCATGTATTTACGAAGAAATCTCTTTACAAACATGATAATACCATAAAGTAAATAACAGGATAAATTTAATAAATTAAATTTAAAATTTAACTAACAAAAATCAATTTTAATATTTTATAAAATTCAATATCATTAAAAAAAATTTATATGAAACTTCACAAAAAATTTCTATCTAAAATAAAAATATTAAACTCTACTTCTAATCGCTCCCCCATGATGAATTTTCAAATTAAACTAGTTATCTGCATGTGTAAAAATAGTGAGATATAGTATTATGAACTAAATAGTTCAGTAAACAATGAATACTTCAGTTGGATAAATCAAGCGATAATAATGTACTGAAAATAAGGATACAAATATGTTAACTTAAAATCCAATTCAAAATATACAGTACCAATTAAAATAAGATTTATGCAAATTTATTCTTTTCAAAATTATTTTTTAAATTTATTTTCATTCATAAATTAATTTCTTTCAGAATATCTGGTTCACCTCAATAGCTATGAACTATAACCATACTTATACCTTGTGGTTAGGCCAGAATGAGCTCAAATTAGTCGAAATGCCAACATATAACCCCACCAACGGTATCGATATACCAGCGTATAACCCCATTAACAGAATATCGATGTACCAATGCATAACCTCTATAGCAGGATGTCGACATACCAGCGCCCAACTCCTATTGATAGGGCATCGATATATCAACATACAACTCCTACTGATAGATTATCGATGTACCAATATATAACCTCCATTCGTAGGATATCGATATACTAGCATACAATCTCCACCATCAGGATCTTGATATACTAGTGCACAATCTCCACTAGTAAGATATCGATATGCTAATATATAATCTCTATTAGCTGAATTTCGATACATAGTTAGGCTGTGAGCTAAAATCTATCTTAAATCAAATCTCTTTTACCATAACATCAGTTTCATATTTCAATCAAATAATACACTGAACCATTCGAATTCAAAATCAATTGGCCATAATCTATAATAGAATAAAGATCTTCAATAATGCATCAAATAATATTCTAAAATAAATTTAACAAATAAATATCATGCTTCATATTCATAAATTACAAATAATGTGATTCAAATTTAATGATATAAATACTATATAATCTATTGATAAATCTCGAAAGTGAATCGTTACTTATCTCATATGTATTCCAATAATCCAAATAATTTCAAATATTCCTTCTCTTTAAAATCCTCAATTTATAGATCATGTCAACGTATTCCATCATTGGACATCTTTCTATCTAGATGACCACACCCCTATACAGAACTAAGTTTGATAATAGAAAGCATACCAATAATTAAGATAGGCATGATTCATAAGTAGTTGCAACTAACAATCTGGGTTGGTCCAGTCATCTAACTTCATCTAATTAAGATCAGACTAAGATATAGTCAGTTCAATGAAAATCAAGAGTGATCAAATCAGTAGTATCCAACAAGAGTCAAAATAGAGATCAATATGCTATTCAGCAATCAAATGTCAACTCGATCAAAGAATTTTATTCCATTAGGGTCATTTAACATACAAGAATTCGATAAATACCAATAAAGGCAGATCTCGCAATGCTCAATAAAGACTAAGATAGAGTAGACATATGCATGACCAACAGGATGGTTTGAATTCTGTCTACTGGGTCAACTCAAATTCAATGCGACAAGATTGGAGACCCTTCACTAGGTTCACAAGTCAAGTAAAAAGAATATTAGGGGAGAGAGAAATTAAGAATGTGAAACAAGATTGATTGAGCAATGCTGTCCGATATCTCGATATATCCGATCAAGATGATTTCATCAAATCATGATTGAATATACATATCGTCCAATAGAAATTATGGATAATCGAATCTAGAAAAATCTAGTCTAGCTAGAGTCGGTGCCGGCACACTTTCCGATGACCATGGATCAGGATCCTTTTCACTAGGATCGGATCAAAATCATTGAAAGTAAACTCTTTATCGAATTAATTTTAGAAAGATAAATCCATAAAGAGAGAATAATTTTAGAGAGAGACACTGCTTTAGAGAGAGAAAGTGGAGAGATAATTCTAGAGAGAGGCTAGAGAAAGTAGGAAAAAGAGAGGAAGGTGAGAGGAAAGAGGGAGGAGAAACAAACTCTCTCTCTCTCTCTCCTTTTTTCTTTTCTTTTCTTTTTCTTTTTTCTTTTCTTTCTTTTTTTTCTTCTTTTTTCTCCTGATGGAGCAGGGGATTCAAGTCCCCCTTCTCTCTCAAAATAGTGGAGCTTCCATCGATGATGGTCGGGTTCTTGGCGGCTCAGCTGCTGGTTCCCCATTTGATGATCGGCAATATGAATGGAGCCAAAAAAAGGAGGAGAAGATGGAAAAATCAAAGAAAAATAGGGTTATTTGTTAACATCCAAATTTCTGACGATTGGCCAGAAATAAATTCTAAAGGTTGAAAAAGATAAGAAAGAGGATCCACTAAAGGATCTTGGCCTCATACTTGGTTTTCCTACGATGATTGCCTCATGATTCCGGCAAGCTTGATGAAGGGTATCCAAGAAGATGAAGAAGAAGAAGATGGCTTTCTTCCAACGATGAGGTCAAAGGACTTGGTCCCCTTTAAATAGAGGTAGAGGGGGAGTAGTTGAGCTCCTCCTCAACTTCAGTTTCCATCGAAAGATCGATAAGAAGAAGACTCCCAATCGAACTCTTCTTTATCGCTCTTTTTTTTTCTTTTTTTCGATGCTTTAAAAATCATGCAACTCTATTTGGGCCCTTTCTTGGTGCTTTAAAATTCGTGTAGGATTTTTTGGGCTAGATTGATGGGCTAAGATATCACAGAGTATGGAGCTTTTAATTACGGACCAAGTATAGATATGGGGCAACTCGACCCCTATCCAACTTGTTTCCATCCCTAGTTAGGCTTGGGCTACTTGTAGGGTTGGCTAGACTTAGGCCCAGTGTACTATTTTTATTGCAATCAATTGGAATTGGTGCCATCTAAGATTTTGAGCAAATTGCACTCAGTTCATAAAAAAATTATTGCCGACACTGTATGCACTAGTGTGGCCATGCATGCCATCAATCATCGAGATGTATTCCTATGGATCAATCACCGAGACGAATGCATGATGAATAGAAAAGAGGATGTTTGGTTGGAGGGAGTTGGGGCCTGAAATAGGAAATGGCGACTCCGATTCTAACCATTTGCTTGAAGGGAGTCTCATTCCAATTCTGATTCTAGAGTAAAATAGGAATGGTCGAATCTCCCTACAACCCAATCCTGACTCTCCCCTAAAGATTCAAATCTCCATTCTGATTCTAATTCTGATTTCAATTTCGGTTGCGAACCAAAATGGCTTCAAAGGATGTGGCCATTCCGATTCTTACTCTAATACATTTCGATTCCAATTCCAATTCCAATTGTGAACCAATACACCTTAATGATTGATGGCATGTATGACCACGTGGTACAAACAATGTAGAAAATAATTTCCCTAATTCATAAGGTGTAAGCTGCTATTCAAAACCAAATTAGTGGGGTCATTTAAACAATTTAAGACACACTTAATTGCCCAAGGATCTAACCAAATTCTCAGTATTGATTCCTTAGAGACTTTGTCATTGGTAATCAAGCCGATGACGCTCTACCAAAAAGAAAGAAAAAATCAAGTCGATGATTATTTGTATTATTTTAATATTTACCTTAGCTTGCAATTAGGATATTCAGAACCTAGATGTCAAAAATGTCTTCCGGGCATTTAAAGGAATCAACCAAAGATCCAGGACAACCTATTTATGTTTGCAAGTTGAAGGCCTTGTAAAGCTTCACGAGCCATTTTGACTCAACGTGGCACAATCATTTTGCCTCTCTACATTGACGCCATCATCCTAACAGGCAACAATGCTGATAGACACCATGCAGAATTTGCTATTATGGACTCGGACTATCTAAATTCTCTACTTGGTGTGGCAGTTGCACACTTCCATATATGGTCTCTTTTAAATTAGTTGCACGATTGCACATATGGATTCTAAAGCAATTTCTTAACTAGTGGCGGCCAAAATACAAGCACCGCTTAAAGGTGAGTCTTATCTTAATCTCCAGTTCTATCTTAGCATTATAGCTGCCTTCCGATCCCCATTGGAAAGCAATGACGGCCACGTCTTAGACTCATAATTTCAGGCCAGAGACATGGTAATTAAAAAAATATCCAAGCATGTCTACAAGCATGCTTGGATGCCTTGCATGCTTGTAAAGCGGTATTTGTTAAAATATTTTTTTTTAAAATTTTGATAAATTTTATTTAATTATATGTATATGTCAAGCATTAGATTACTGAACTATCTTTCTAGGGGGAAAAAAAAAAAAAAAATCAAAAGAGAAGACATGAAAATAAGTATAACATTGATCACATTATTTATTACTAGATAAAAAAAAATTAAGAAATATATATATATTGTAACATATAGATATGTAATTTGGGAAAAGAGGATGGCCACCAAAGTCAGGATGGCCGAGTGGTCTAAGGCGCCAGACTCAAGTTCTGGTCCTCGTGAGAGGGCGTGGGTTCAAATCCCACTTCTGACAATGTTATGTCCTTTTAATTTTAAAAAAATATAAAAAGAATGTATCTCGTGCTACTTTTCTCAAAATCCTATAAAACCTTTGCTTTTATTAACAGTCATATTTATATAATGTATAAAAAAATGTATCCCTCACATACACAACGCCAAAGCACATTCATACTTTTGACAATATGGATCTTTTTAATTTAAAAATTATATTTACAACAACTGACTTTTTAGAAATCATATATACAATCTGGCAATCTATAAAAAAATATATTGTATTACTTTTCCCCAATATTTTATGAAACTATGGGTACATACACTTGGAGTATATCTTTCTTTGATTTTAAAATTATATTTACAATTCTTGTTTTTAAAATATATATATATAATGTATAAAAAATATATCTCTTGTTACTTTTTTTTTTCAAAAATTTATATAACTTTAATCACATACATACACATTGTTGGGTATAAAATACCCTCAGCCGAAGTTCTCAACAGAGTTGACCCTCACGAGTCGTCTCCAACTCCGGCGGTCAGGAAGACTCCGCCCGGGCTCCTACGGGAGCCGGGCTCCGACGCCAGCTTCAACTGCAAGGAAGACTCCGCCCGGGCTCCTAAGGGAGCCGGGCTCCGACGCCAGCTTCAACAGCAAGGAAGACTCCGCCCGGGCTCCGACGCCAGCTTCAACTGCAAGGAAGACTCCGCCCGGGCTCCTACAGGAGCCGGGCTCCGACGCCAGCTTCAACTGCTGGGAAGACTCCGCCCGGACTCCTACGGGAGCTGAGCTCCGATGCCAGCTTCAATTGCAAGGAAGACTCCGCCCGGGCTCCTACGGGAGCCGGGCTCTGTCGCCAGCTTCAACTCCAAGGAAGACTCCGTCCAGACTCCTACAGGAGTCGGGCTCCATCACCAACTTCTACTGCCTTGTCCGGACTCCTACGGGAGCCGAACTTCGCCTTTGATTTTAATTGCAGGAAGGCTCCGCCCGGACTCCTATGGGAGCCGGGCTCCGTCACCGACTTCAACTGCTGATAAGCTCCATCCGGACTCCTACGGGAGCCGGACTTCGCACCTGACTCCTACTGCTGGGAAGACTCCGCCCGGGCTCCTAAGGGAGCCGGGCTCCGTCCACGACTTCTACCGCAAAGAAGGCTCCGTCCGGACTCCTACGGGAGCCGGACTTCGTCACCAACTTCTACTGCTGGTAAGCCTTGTCCGGACTCCTACGGGAGCAGAACTTCGCCTTTGATTTTAATTGCAGGAAGGCTCCGCCCGGACTCCCATGGGAGCCGGGCTCCGTCACCGACTTCAACTGCTGATAAGCTCCGTCCGGACTCCTACGAGAGCCGGGCTTCGCACCTGGCTTCTACCGCAAAGAAGGCTCCGTCCGGACTCCTGCGGGAGCCGGGCTCCATCCACGATTTCTACCGCAAAGAAGGCTCTGTCCGGACTCCTATGGGAGCCGGGCTCTGTCACCAACTCCGACCGCTGGTAAGCTCCGTCCGGACTCCTATGGGAGCCGGACTTCGCCCCTGACTTTGATTGCAGGAAAACTCCGCCCGGACCCCTACGGGAGCCGGGCCTCGTCCCCGACCTCGGCTAAAGGAAGACTTCGTCCGGACTCTTACTTGGGTCGGACTTCAGGCTCCTCTCAAGTGGATAACTAACCACCAGACACTCCAGCCGAACTTCAACCGACGGGTCCGCACTCCCTGGCGCGACACAGCAACAGCCACGATCCTGCTCCACTTCCTGCGACGGATTCCGCGCGGCTCCGCTATTCCCTTGCAGACCGCTATGATGCCCACGATCCTGCTCCACCTCCTGCAACGGATACTGCGCGATTCTTTCATCCTCTGGCAAGTCGCGATAACGGACGCCGCTCCACCCCCTGCGGCAGACTCCACGTGGAGCGCTACAGTGAGGGCCACGGGTCCACTCCACTATTCCTCGCAACAAATTCCTCCTGACGGTGGGCGGCCCACTACCAGATGGTTATGAACGTCGCTATCAGTCTGTTGTGCCCCCCGCCTATAAAAAGGGAGACCCCAGATACGTTACTCTATAAGCTCCATTTTCTATCTCAAAACTCTGCTAAATTTCCGTTCGAGCACTCCATTCTTGTTGCGACAGAGAACTGACTTGAGCATTGGAGGGTCTTGCCGGAGCAACCTCACCTCCGGTTGAGACTTCTTTTGCAGGTCCCGACGGCGACCGCGACTCCCTCGACTCCAACTTCTCCGGTGCAGGCGGATTTTTGCACCAACAGGATTGGCGCTAGAGGAAGGGCCCGAACCTCCACGGTACCCTTGTTCTTAAAGGAGTGCTCAACGGGGCCGCCTCCGGCCATCTTCTCCGACACCCGCTCCTCCTTTCCCCTACTGGGTCCTCACCCGGTTTCTTCTCGCGAAGCATCCGCACAGCTACCCACGGTCTCCGCTGCCATATCTCGGGCCCCGATCCCACCTCTGGTTTCCCGGGCCCTGCATCCTCCGGTAATGGTCGCCGGCATGGAGTGGCCAGACAATCGGCCTCCGATGGATTTCGCCAACACCGTCTCGGGAGGATCCCGACAGGAAGCAACCAACGTACCACCCGTACCCCCCAAGCGGCAAAAGACTGAAGAGCCCATAACCTTCGCTGAAGAAGACACCCAGGGAGTCCAATTCCCTCATAACGACGTGGTCGTAGTTTCCATGAATATAGCAAATTACGACGTCCGTCGCATTCTCGTCGACAATGGAAGCTCGGCCGACATCTTGTTCTACGATGCCTTTTCAAGAATGTCCATCCTCGACGGCCATTTGAGATCGATTAGCTCCCCTCTGGTAGGGTTTACCGGCGACGCTGTTCCGACGGAAGGAATGATAACTTTGACTGTGGTCACAGGTCGATATCCAAGGCAATCCAGGGCTCTGGTGAATTTCTTGGTGGTGAAGGCGTCGTCAGCCTACAATGCAATCCTTGGCCGATCTGGCCTCAATGCTCTCCGAGCCATCGTGTCAACCTACCATTTGAAGTTGAAATTCTCCACCAGCCAGGGGATCGGAGAGGTCCGGGGAGACCAAGCCCTGGTCAGGCACTGCTACAGTATAGCCTTGCAAGGAAGCGACCAATCTGACCCCTATCCCGTTGATGGATTGGATGCACGCGATGACCTCACCGAAGAGAGGGGCACCCTAATTGAAGATCTGGTACCAATCCCTTTGAACGACGGGAACGTGGAGCATGTAGCGATGATCGGCTCCAACCTGGAGGAGGAGGTGCGGATGCGTCTCATTGATTTTCTACGAAGGAATGCGGACATTTTCGCTTTGGTTCCAGCAGATATGCCAGGGATTGACACGGAAGTCATGGAGCATCGCCTGGCCGTCGATCCAAAGCATCGACCGATGAAAGAAAAAATCCGAAGTCATGCCCCGGAGAGGCAGAAGGCGATAGCCGAAGAAGTGGACAAGCTCCTTAAAGCCGGATTCATTAAGGAAGTCAATTATCCTGATTGGATTTCCAACATTGTCCTAGTCAAAAAAGCAAACGACAAGTGGAGGATGTGCATAGACTTCAAAAAGCTGAATAAGGCCTGTCCAAAGGACAGCTATCCCCTTCCCAGAATCGATCAACTGGTGGATGCGACCTCGGGCCATGAGCTCCTCACCTTCATGGATGCGTTCTCCGACTACAATCAAATCAGAATGGCACCGGAAGACGAAGAAAAGACCGCTTTCATCACTAATCGTGGCCTTTACTGTTACAGGGTCATGCCTTTCGGCCTCAAAAATGCGGGCGCAACCTACCAACGGTTGGTGAACAAAATCTTCAAGGAGCAGATCGGCCGTAACATGGAGGTCTACGTGGACGATATGCTTGTAAAAAGCAAATCTTCGAGAGATCACGTCACCGACCTTGAGGAGACCTTCGACGCACTCCGAAAATATAGAATGAAGCTGAACCCAACTAAATGTGCTTTTGGGGTAACCTCGGAAAAGTTCTTGGGCTTCATGGTGTTGGGGTGCGGGATCGAGGCCAATCCAGAGAAAATTTGCGCCATCCAGAAGATGGTCACCCCAAAGTCGATAAAAGAGGTTCAGCACCTCACGGGGAGGATAGCGGCCCTGAATCACTTCGTCGCAAGGTCGGCCGAGCGGTGCTTACCCTTCTTTCAAACCCTCAAGTAGCCCAAGAACTTTTGTTGGACCTCTGAATGCCAACAGGCGTTCGAGGAACTAAGGAGCTACCTCGGCTCACCCCCGCTGTTGGCAAAGCCGAAACCTGGGGAGGAACTATTTTTATACCTGGCGGTCTCTCCCATGGCTCTCGCAGCCGTCCTTGTCAAAGAAGAGGCGAAGGTCCAGCGGCCGATCTACTACGTCAGCCGCGCTTTGAGGGACGCCGAGATCAGGTACACCAAATTAGAAAAACTGACTTACGTCTTGTTGATCGCAGCCCGGAGGCTCCGGCCCTACTTTCAAGGGCACACCGTGACACTGCTCACTGATCAACCGATCAAGGCGATTTTGCACCGGGCGGACGCCTCTGGGAGGATGGCAAAGTGGGCGATCGAGCTCATAGAATTCGACATCAACTATCGACCCAGGCCAGCAGTGAAGGCCCAAATACTGACAGATTTCATAGTGGAGTGTACTATCCCAGAGGAGGCTGAACCTGAACAAAGCGAAATTGACGACCTGAAGTCCCGATCGAACTCCCCCAAAGAAGAAGCGGATCCCTCTGATCGCTTTTGGGCCCTCTATGTGGACGGGTCTTCCAACATGTCAGGCGTGGGTGCAGACCTAATCTTGGTCAGTCCAGAGGGAATCGTCGCGGAGTACGCTCTGCGTTTTGAGTTCTCCGCAACAAACAATGGAGCGGAATATGAAGCTCTGATTGCAGGACTAAGGGTCGCCAAAGAGCTGAGAATAGATCAGCTCCGGGTCCACAGTGACTCTCAACTAGTAGTGGGACAAGTCAGCGAAAGTTACGAAGCGCGGGAGGACAATATGGCCAAATACCTTGAAAGGGTAAAGGAGCTCGTCCCCGCCTTTAGCAGCTTCAACATCAAACAGATCCCAAGATTGGAAAATACCAGGACCGACCTTCTCTCCAAGCTGGCAACGCTGGCTCCGACCGAACTGCCCAAGGGCGTTCTCTTTGAAGTTCTAAAGCGCCCGAGTACAGAAGAGCCGCGGCCCATGATGGAGATTGACTACGAGCCCAGCTGGGTCTACCCCCTGATAATCTATCTCAGAGATGCAGTTCTCCCCTAGGATGCGAAAGAAGCTCGAAAACTCCAGAACCAAGCCTCCCGGTATATCCTTTATGAGGGCAAATTGTACAAGAGATCATACTCCTTGCCCCTCTTAAAATGCCTCCGGCCTTCGGAGGCTGACTACGCCTTGTGGGAAGTGCATGAAGGAATCTGCGGAAACCATTTGGAGGCTAGATCTTTATCCCACAAGTTGCTCCACCAAGGGTATAACTGGCCGACGATGCATCATGATTCGATCGAATATGTCAGAAAGTGCGATCGATGCCAGAGATATGCCAACGTCCAGAGACAGCCCGCCACTGAGCTCATGCCTTTGAGTGCCCCGTGGCCTTTCGCACAGTGGGGGATGGACATCCTTGGCCCCTTTCCTATGACGTCTGGGTAGAGGAAGTTCCTCCTTGTAGCGATCGACTACTCACCAAATGGGTTGAAGCTGAACCACTAGCAAAAATCACAGAAGCAAAAGTGCAAGATTTCGTCTAGAAGTCGATCGTGTGTAGGTTCGGTCTGCCTAGGACCCTGATCACTGATAATGGATGGCAATTCACGGGAGCGAAATTTATCGAATTCTGTGAAGATCTAAACATCTCCCACAACTTCACATCGGTAGCCCATCCTCAGGCGAACGACGAAGCTGAGGTGACTAACAGAACCCTTTTGCAGGAGATTAAGACAAGGCTCGAAAAGGCAAAGGAAACTTGGGCGGACGAACTTTATCATGTGCTGTGGGCGTATCGAACTACCCAAATGCTGTCCACGGGGGAAACCCCCTTTGCTTTGGCCTTCGGTACGGAGGCCGTCATCCCAATTGAGCTTAAACTCCCTTCGGCGCGAGTCGTAGCATTCGACGAGCACCAAAATTTGTGAAGTCTTAGAGCCAACCTCGACCTGCTGGAAGAAAGACGGGAGATAGCTCAGGTTCGAATGGCAGCCTACAGACAGAAAGTCGCTCGATACTACAACGTCCGGGTCAAGAACAAAGTCTTTAGAGCAGGAGATCTAGTACTTCGACGAGCCGCTGTCTCGCTGCCTCAGGATTGAGGGAAGCTCGCCCCAAATTGGAAAGACCCGTACGAGGTCAAAGAAGTAGTTCGGCCCGGGACTTATTATCTCAAGGAGCTCGGAGGAGCCGACCTCCCGCGACCATAGAGCTCAGAGAACTTACGAATGTACTACCAATAACTTCATTTTAACTAAAAGTTGTATATCTGCATGTCTTTGGTACTATCCTACATCCACAGGACAATCCAAACAAATTATCTCGGAAGCGAGAAGGAAACCTCATCTCGACAAAATTGAAGGCCCGATTCCTTTTAGATCGGATGGGGGGAGAGGTCCTACAACGTCCATACGCACCCCCACAGCCCTGTTAGGGACAGGAGGAGAACCTCGCCCTAACTTGAGCAAAGTCGAAGGCCCGGTTCCTTTTAGATCGGATGGGGGGAGAGGCCCTACAACGCCCATACGCGCCCCAACAGCCCTGTTAGGGACAGGAGGAGAACCTCGTCCTAACTTGAGCAAAGTCGAAGGCCTGGTTCCTTTTAGACCGGATGGGGGGAGAGGCCCTACAACGTCCATACGCGCCCCCACAGCCCTGTTAGGGACAGGAGGAGAACCTCGCCCTAACTTGAGCAAAGTCGAAGGCCCGGTTCCTTTTAGATTGGGTGGGGAGAGATGCCCTACAATGCCCATACGCGCCCCCACAGCCCTGTTAGGGACAGAAGGAGAACCTCGCCCTAATTCGAGCAAAGTCGAAGGCCCGGCTCTCTTTAGGCCGGAAGATGGGAAGGGCCCAACGGCGCCCATATGTGCGGCCACGACCGCGCTAGAGACAAGAGGAGGACCTCGTTCTAACCAGAGCCGAAACCTGTTGCTACAGGAATGGGAGAAGAACCTCATCCCGGCGTTAATTAAAAGTCCGGTCGTTCAAAGACCAGAAAAAAAAAGGGGGGGAAGGACTTCCCCCAGCGGCCCCCTCGCAATAAAACTCCGCCCGGACTTCCACGGGAGCCGAACCACGCCCCGACTTCGCCTACGGGAGTCGAACTCCCGTAGCCTCCCCAAGAGCGGAGGAAAAATTCCAAGCGAAAAAGAAAAAAAAGAAGGCGATGGCTCACGTCAACGACAAACGAAAAACAAACAGCGTCCAAGATACAGAAAACCCTATCTCGGCAAGGACTGGGACTCTCATCAAGAACCCCAGCTTTCAGGGAAGCTTTCAACACAAACCCAAGGTAAGAAGAAAAAGAGAGAGGAGGGGAAGGGAATACAACAATAGCAACGGCAAAGAAAAAAGCTCGACGGACAACGGTTCGACGCAAAGTACGGACAAGGTAACAAAATCATCTCCTCATTTTTCGACTAACAAGATGTACGTTACAAGACCCGGAGGGCCGAAAAAGAATACATTATTACAAGGCTCGAGCACACGGCTTGGAAGAGATACACCGGAGGCCACTTCAAGCCGCAAACTTCTCTTCCCGTTTCTGTCCTTCCCAGCCGTATTTTCCAGTACATGTGACAGGCTGGTCTGCTCTCGCCCCCACCTTGTTCCGCTCCACCTCCGAAATCCCGACCCTAGGGGGAAAAGGGTGGGATAGACTCCAGGGGGCAATAAGGGCAACGGCATCAGCGACGAAGACCTGTTTCAAGAAGAACCGGGGTTACCCCGGGGGCAGCAGTGGCACCAGAGATATACACCATCACCGGATGCTCCATGGCAACCACCGTCCCAAGTGTTCCGACAAGGTCGGCATGCGCTACTTCCACCGTCCCCGCAATAAGTTTTACTGCCCCACCGTCGGTGCCGACCGCTTCTGGTCCCTCGGCCCCGACGATATAAAGGATCCTGCCACAGCTCGTGACGACAGCTCTGCCCTCTTGACTGGTGTCACCCCATCCTGCTATTCCAAAATTCTCAGACAGAACGCCTTCACCGGCTGTCCCCATTATTAAACCCCTGTTGTTGATGGAATTCTCCCTCGAGCCCCCTTTGAAGCGACGGGAACCTTCAGCGGCCGCTCGATGATCGGAGAACTCGCAGGCTGCTGTTCCCCTCCTTGCCCTCCTCCAAGCCCATGGCATCCTCTTGAGGATGGCCTCCGGGGCGGAGGCCCTGGCGGGGGAACCCCTTAGAGAGGAGTCGGGGGGCTGGAGACGGCAGGGAGACGGCAAAGGCCGGCGTGAAGGACGCTCGGAGTTGGCAGGGGCACCGATGGAGTGGCTGAGTGGCAAAGCTCTCAAACGAAATAAAGATGTCGTCCTTCAGGCGAATTAAAGCCCTCGGAGGAAGGGTGGGGGGGTTTAAATAGGCAGCGGATCTTAGCGCAATTATGGTGGCGAGCATCCCTAGACCCTCGGTGCTCGCCACGTGTCCCGCATGTCCCACTCGCCGCTACCGAGGGCTGATTGTTCGCAAATTTTCATGGCGCGATGCTTGGGATCACGTCCCGATGGGAGTTCCGAAAAGACTCTTCGGGTCGCCCTAATCGAAAAAAGGGTTCCGGCATGCGCGCATTAAATGCCGACATATCCGAGGACGGTTGCACGCGGACGTCAGGGGAGAACTTCGGCTACGACAACCTCACTGTACTTCCTTCATTCGAAATTCAAACTCGAAAGTAGGGAGACTGGTGTTGGGTATAAAATACCCTCAGCCGAAGTTCTCAACAGAGTTGACCCTCACAAGTCGTCTCCAACTCCGGCGGCCAGGAAGACTCCACCCGGGCTCCTACGGGAGTCGGGCTCCAACGCCAGCTTCAACTGCAAGGAAGACTCCACCCGGACTCCTATGGGAGCCGGGCTCCGACGCCAGCTTCAACTGCAAGGAAGACTCCGCCCGGGCTCCTACGGGAGCCGGGCTCCGACGCCAGCTTCAACTGCAAGGAAGACTCCGCCCGAACTCTTACGGGAGCCGGGCTCCGACGCCAGCTTCAACTGCAAGGAAGACTCCGCACGGGCTCCTACGGGAGCCGGGCTCCGACGCCAGCTTCAACTGCAAGGAAGACTCCGCCCGGACTCCTACGGGAGCCGGGCTCCGACGCCAGCTTCAACTGCAAGGAAGACTCCGCCCGGGCTCCTACGGGAGCCGGGCTTCGACGCCAGCTTCAACTGCAAGGAAGACTCCGCCCGGGCTCCTACGGGAGCCGGGCTCCGACGCCAGCTTCAACTGCAAGGAAGACTCCGTCCGGACTCCTACGGGAGTCGGGCTCCGACGCCAGCTTCAACTGCAAGGAAGACTCCGCCCGGGCTCCTACGGGAGCCGGGCTCCGACGCCAGCTTCAACTGCAAGGAAGACTCCACCCGGGCTCCTACGGGAGCCAGGCTCTGTCGCCAGCTTCAACTCCAAGGAAGACTCCGCCCGGACTCCTACGGGAGCCGGGCTCCATCACCAACTTCTACTGCTGGTAAGCCTTGTCCGGACTCCTACGGGAGCCGAACTTCGCCTTTGATTTTAATTGTAGGAAGGCTCCGCCCGGACTCCTATAGGAGCCGGGCTCCGTCACCGACTTCAACTGCTGATAAGCTCCGTCCGGACTCCTACGAGAGCCGGACTTCGCACCTGACTCCTACTGCTGGAAAGACTACGCCCAGGCTCCTACGAGAGCCAGGCTGCGTCCACGACTTCTACCGCAAAGAAGGCTCCGTCCGGACTCCTACGGGAGCCGGACTTCGTCACCAACTTCTACTGCTGGTAAGCCTTGTCCGGACTCCTACGGGAGCCGAACTTCGCCTTTGATTTTAATTGCAGGAAGGCTCCGCTCGGACTCCCATGGGAGCCGGGCTCCGTCACCGACTTCAACTGCTGATAAGCTCCGTCCGGACTCCTACGGGAGCCGGGCTTCGCACCTGGCTTCTACCGCAAAGAAGGCTCCATCCGGACTCCTGCGGGAGCCGGGCTCCGTCCACGATTTCTATCGCAAAGAAGGCTCCGTCCGGACTCCTACGGGAGCCGGGCTCTGTCACCAACTCCGACCGCTGGTAAGCTCCGTCCGGACTCCTATGGGAGCCAGACTTCGCCCCTGACTTTGATTGCAGGAAAACTCCGCCCAGACCCCTACGGGAGCCGGGCCTCGTCCCCGACCTCGACTAAAGGAAGACTTCGTCCGGACTCTTACTTGGGTCGGACTTCAGGCTCCTCTCAAGTGGATAACTAACCACCAGACACTCCAGCCGAACTTCAACCGACGGGTCCGCACTCCCTGGCGCGACACAGCAACAGCCACGATCCTGCTCCACTTCCTGCGATGGATTCCGCACGGCTCTGCTATTCCCTTGCAGACCGCTATGATGTCCACGATCCTGCTCCACCTCCTGCAACGGATACTGCGCGATTCTTCCATCCTCTGGCAAGTCGCGACAACGGACGCTGCTCCACCCCCTGCGGCAGACTCCACGTGGAGCGCTACAGTGAGGGCCACGGGTCCACTCCACTATTCCTCGCAACAAATTCCTCCTGACGATGGACGGCCCACTACCAGACGGTTATGAACGTCGCTATCAGTCTGTTGTGCCCCCCGTCTATAAAAAGGGGGACCCCAGATACGTTACTCTATAAGCTCCATTTTCTATCTCAAAACTCTGCTAAATTTTCATTCGAGCACTCCATTCTTGTTGAGGCAGAGAACTGACTTGAGCGTCGGAGGGTCTTGCCGGAGCAACCCCACCTCCGATTGAGACTTCTTTTGCAGGTCCCGGCGGTGACCGCGACTCCCTTGACTCCAGCTTCTCCGGCGCAGGTGAATTTTTGCACCAACACACATGATGCCAAGTAAGGCCGTTCATAATTTGATTTCCGACCGAAAATCGATCCGAATTAAATCGAAAAATCGAACCAAAATCAAACCGAATATAGTTCGGTTCGGTTTTTATTTTTTATTTTTCAAAATTTTGGTTTTCAGTTCGATTCTATTAAAAACTGAAAAATTCGAAAATCAAATCAAAAATTAAAATCATAATTTAAATTTATATTGTTTACTATTTTAAAAATTTGTTGGTTACATAGATTGGACGATTGGATATTAGATTTGATCTATTGTTATAATTTGCTGTGATACTTGTTTGTATTGTAGATAATGTGATTTTTGATATGTTACATTTTATTTATTATTGATTTATTATTTATCAATTACTAATATATTATTATTTATTAATTATTAATTTTTTATTAAAAAATTATTAAATAATAAATTTAATAGATCCTGAATTTGATTAAATATAATGTAACAAACTAACAAAGAATCGATAATAATTATTTGAATATATTGTATCAAAAATAGATAATTAAAAAAATTATTAAAAAAATCGAATAACTAAACTGAACCGGACCGAAATTTTGGATCCAATTTCGGTTTGATTCCTCTCTTATTCGGATCAGTTTTTGATTTTTATTTTTTTATTATTTAATTTTTGAGTCAGGTCGGTTCGAATCGGATTGGGACGGTTAAAATCGAAGGAACAGCCCTAATGCCAAGGTGTATTCTTACAATCTGGCAATTGACACCATACATCCTTTAAAATTATGTTTATGATTGCCATTGGTTACCAAGGGCATTTCAAAAATACCTAGATAGAAATGTGGCTTTCAAATTAAATTTCAAATTAATAGATGCTGTTAAAGGAAATGATAATACTGCACGCAAAAAGCAAAAAGACTCTTAAAATAGTAGAAGCAAATAAAGCTTTTATATATTTTTATTAATTTATGCACAAGATCTATATAGAAATATAGGTCCATAGATCCATACATCTCGAACAGAAAAAGAATCCGATAATATCTTTCTTGAAGTAAATAAAAAAAAGAACAAAGATGAAGCATAAATTATAAGCAATTGAGCCCTTGGCTTGCTTAAGAATGAGAATGAGATATCTCATGGAACAAATAAATATTTCCTTCTCAATTCATATCTGCAGATCTCATTTAAGATTTTCTTTTTTTGATTTAATCCATATGAATTAATAGAAAAGATAAATACCCCATAATATGCCAAATCTGGCTCATTTATTTATTGATTAAGTGAATAGATCTATTATTTCTTAAAATTTTTCTTCTGATTCAAAATCATGATATGATGTATATCCCCTTTTCTTCCTATAGATTAAACATTTTAGAAAATCATATTTTGATTTTTGGTAAACCATATTTTATCTATAAAATGATATCTTGTTAATTTTTCCCAAAATCTTATATAACCATAGTCATGCACTTGAAATATATCTCTTTTAATTCTAAAATTATATTTACATTCTTTGATTATTTTTCTCTTATTACTTTTTTTCTCACAATATTGTATAACCATGGTAAAATTATATTTACAGTCTTTGATTTTAAAAGCATATAATGTATAAAAAAAAAATATGTCTCTTGTTACATTTATTCGACATCCTAAAGTTCCAAAAAAGGGGTAAATTAATTGTCCCAAATTTCTCATGCACAATGGTGGGGCCAAAAGTAAGCTCCAATGGTTTGTTGTAAACAATGGATGACCGCTGCAAACTCTGTGTGTACTTCATTTGGCATCTTAGCGTTCGGTGGGACCCAGATGAGTGGATGCGTATTTCATCCTTCCAATATTTCACTAATAAAATGCTTTCCAAAGGAGAACTGGCAATTAGAATCAAGTTCATCTACAAAGGAATGATTGAACATAAGGTATGTTGCGGCCAATCACCTCATCGCCCGATCGTCGGGAAGCGTGCACCTGCAAAAGGAAGTCCGCACTGACCGGAGGCGGCTCCGGCGGGGACCCTCCGACGGTCAAGTCAGAGAGGTGACTGGGCAACAGTGAAATATAGACGGAGAGCTCGAGAGAGAGAGAGAGAGAGAGGGAGGAGCGAGCCTGCATTTTTGGGAGAGACGGAGCGGATCGATCCTTTGCACTGTTGCCCTTCCCGATATATATAGTGGAGCTAGGTATGGCGCCGTCATTAATGGCGCGGACAAGTGAGGAACTGTCAACTCACTGTAGGCTGTCAGAGCCGCCGTGAAAAACGTCATGTCGCCGTGTGGCCGTCTAATCACCAGGGTTGACCCGGCTCTCGGCGGGACAATGCCCATAGGTAACTGTGCCGCATGTCCGTGTCAGAGCTGACGACGTCTGGCGGCTGTACGGTGGTTGGAGGAGCCGACCGACCTAAAGTCGGTAGCCAGCCGAGTGGTGTCGGGCCCCTCCATCGGTCGGCGAGCTTCATGTAAGTCGGCCATATAACCTCGAGGTTCAGTCGGTCGGGATGGATACGCCCGACATACCCCCAGTCGGCGATGGGCCGTTGGACGGCCGATGGTCAGCCGCTGATGGCATCCGTCAGTCGGTCGCCCCGATCGACGATCGGTCGGTCTGTCGGCCAGTCGGAGTCGTCCAACGGAGGCGGTCAGGCCGTCAGCCGATCGGGCGGTCGGGCCCTCCGACAGTCGGTCGGGCCCTCCGGCAGTCGGTCGGCGGGTATCCCCCAACAAGGTAGAACATGCGCCAGAAAACGAATGTAAGCCAGCAAAACCCATGATAATTACATGCCAAGATTCTTAGGAGTATACGTGAACAAAGATCATGGACCAGGATACCAATATGGTCTTAGATTCTTATGCTCAGAAATTAATATTTAATTATTTCAAGTCACTGGTTGCTAGAAATGGGATAAAGATCCAAAAGGCCAAACACCACATTGTTGAAAAGAAAGCATGCAGAACTCATGCTCCTGAAAGACTCAAGCATATCTTTGGCATTCGGAAATTTTTTATACACCGTGGGTGGTGTAAAAAATCCAATACAAAGTATACTATCTTGTTCGATTGATCCACATAGTCACTACTTTTCAATATGCAGATCATCTTTTTCATTTAAAAATTTTGTATCACGAAAATGCTCCTATCCCTTGATTATGACATCCCTTCACAAAAATTATGACATCCATTCAAAAAAATTATAATACTCTTATCTTTTAAAAAAAATTATGACACGTCTCCTTAAAAATTATGATATCTCTTCAAAAAAATTAAAATATCTGCCTTTGATTTTTTGTTTAATACTGAAATGTCATAATTTTTATCAAAGAGTGTCATAATTTTTAAAAAAATATATTATAATTTTTTTCAAAGGAGGGAGATATTATAATTTTTTTAAAAAAATATCATAATTTTTGTGAATAAATATTATAATCAAAAGATAGAAATATTTTTATAATATAAAATTTTCAAATAAAAAAGATGAGCTACAGATATTAAATACGCATTCGAAAGCAATAACTATATAGATCAACCGGACAAAGTGGTGCGCTCCATATCGAATTTTCTATGCTGCTTGCAATGCACAAAGAATTTTTTCTCTTGCATTTGCAACTATGTAGAGCGGTGGATTTATGTTCTTCACAATTTCATTGTTTCTGTTGTATTAAAAATTTTCTGCAATACCAGTAATACTGTTTTTAAAATGACAAAAAGAAAAAAAAAAAAAAAAAACTCTGGAGTTAAACTTTTGCAAGACCTGTAAGGATGAGCCTTGCTTTTGTGTGACTTAGACGTCATGAGTTCGAAACACAAAAAACTGTTTAAAAAATCAACCAGCAGGAAGCAATTTAAAAGAAAAAAAAGAAATCTTGAGGAACAATGTACAGAATTACAATGACCAGAACCCATTCAAGGGTACATCCTTACTGCTCAGTAAAAAAGATGACGGCTTTGGGAGGTACCTGTTTAAGTTGTATCTGATAGAAGAGGTGATTAGACAAACACAAGACTGCATGAACATAGTTTTACTTCTCTCCATTTGAAATATAATGCAGGATAATTATATCATGAAAAATAAAATAATTTCCTAGTAATAATTAGGTGGCCCGATTGTCTGGTATTTAATGTATCAACAAATTATCAAACCTCAGTTTAAAAGTTTTACAAAGCCACGAGTGCTTCTGATAAAAAATTTAGAAACCTAATTGATTGTAACTAGGTTGGCATTCACTAGCGTAACATCAGCACATGACCTTCAAAATAAGCAAGCTAAAAGACAGTATACTCATGTACATGAACGTGAAGCATCTTCTTGGCAAGATTTACATATTTAAATGAAAAAATGAATATTTTTTTTAATTTGTACTTGTATATCTAAAGAATAAATGGTAACTATAATGCTTCTTCTACAGAGAGTTCAGAAAAACCAAAGCTGAACTCCAAGCATGATATACTACGATGCTCTCCCAGAAAATCTTTAAGATTCAGAACTGGAATACTCTACCCGCCGATCCCTAATTGCTGGAAACAGCAATTGCCGTGGATCTGGGACATGTGCCATTGGTGAGTTATCCCTAACGTTTGGTGTTTTGGATGCCTTGGGTGCTGATTCTCTCACTTCTTTGCAAACCTTGTCCAGCATCCCAAGAAAATCACGCACAATAACAAATAACCGCAAACCCTCATCCTTCCCTGCATTCCCATGAAAATAGTTGGTGGTGCTCTTCACCAATGATTTTATTCTCTTTTCTTCTTCCTGTAAGAAAGTAATATCAGCCTCAGCATGCTCCACAAAGGATGTTAGTGACCGGCGGAAGCCACTGTCCTCATCCAAGATTCTCATATCCTTGTTCAGGAACTCCTTTGTCTTCAACAATCTATGAACAAAGTCTACCACCATGTTTTTTAAGGCATCAGCATCCAATCCTGCTGCCTTCTTTACATTCTCAAGATCATTGCTCAGACCTGAAATAACCTTCAGGCCAAGGCTACAGTAATAGTCTGCACTTTCTCTTGGAGAACATTCATCCGAATTTAGGCCACAAGTCATCAGGCTAGAGGTGCTCTCACTCTCTCTTGCCAAGCATGCAGCTCGCACACATTCGGACCGGATAATCTCTTGAACAACAAAGTGCAAGAGTGTGGTCTTCCCATCAGTACCTTTGACATCTGACAACTTCAAAAGTGTATCAAGTCTAAATGCCTGAGCATCTCCACGGAAGGTGCCATCATTCATGCGGTTGCCCGTTTTAAGTACAGCCTCTAATAGCTTCAAGAATAGACGACTACTTCTGAGCTCCTTGCAAGCTACCTGGTTCAAAAGATATGAAAATACAATAGCAAAAATATGAAAACTTATATTTATGATTTTGCTCTACCTGTCTACCAATAACACTTGAAAATGCGCAACAACAACCTAGTATCGTTACAAAATCAATAAGAAAATACATCACATATATTACAAAATAGGAAGAAATCACCACTAACAAAGGTTAGGTGAATTCCATCATAATGTAAATGTTCTGCTTGGAGGGTTGCATTCCTTTGTAATTAATAGTACCTGGAGGTTTGCATTCCTTTGCAAATGCTCTACTTGGAGGGTTGAATGATAATAGACCAGATATTTCAGATATTTTCCATCTAACATGAAATATTCTGTTGATCATTGCACCATCTACATTTGAAAAGGAATTCTTTACCCTGGCTAACTATTATAATTTAAATTGAATGCCCATAATCAGGAAGTTGAGAAGAAAACTAACTTTTGTAATTATTTTTTTTTCAGCTAAGTGCTGTTGGCTTGTTTATATTTATATTAGGTGAAAGAGTTGACAAAATAAGAGTTGGATGGATTCAGTGAAAAGCAATTCAATGTTACTTTCTATTTGAAATGATTTGGCCTTCATAAGGTAATACATATGCTAGTTAAAAGAAAGAGTAAGCCCTTGCTGCTTATCTGTATATTTTGATCTTTTCCTAGGCAATTCTAAATATTTCTTTTAATCTTGCAAAGAAAGTGAGATTACACTTCTAGGATAAGAAATTAAAAGGTAACTTAACCTTAACTAGAAAGCCTTGTCCAATCTACATGGGATGGCTTAACAAATTGAAGAATGTTATATTCAAAGTTTTCAAACTTTTCTCAACCAAACATCAACCTCCGATGGATTAGTGCCTAATGCATGGCAAAGGCAACTGCTGGGCAAAAGAAAAATATGCCAATAAACATTGAAGGGCAGTTGGCTGGTGACAAGATGTAAATATTTTTGTTGGTTATGGTTATGGAAGCATCAATAATCATTAGAAATATATCTAACAAAATTCTAGATCTCAAGACTTGCCTCTAGAGTTGCAAGTGATTCCTTTATGACCAATGCATCCTCTTGTAGAGAAGCCATGAATAGCAATGCATCTATCCGTTTAAATGCAAATGGTATATCCACCACAACCTTTAGGAACTGTTCTGCAGGTCCAAGTAGGGACATGTTGCCACTGTAAATCCTAAGCTTCAGCTCTTCATCAGTGGTGGGTGACATTCTCAACAATGTTTTAAGTAGCTCCGTGGGGAGCTTGTTACCTGGTTGGAAGAAGATAAGCAGAAGAATTGATGAATCAAAATAATATATTTTGATCATTAATATAGTCAACTGGCTATCTCCATGGGAAGCCCCTTAGTTGGAAAAGATAAGAAAATATGTGATTACAGTAGAACAACATATACTAAAGTACTTTTGCAAGAACAAGTGCACGGGAAAAGGTTCTATCAGTGGTCAACCACATGTGATAATCAGAAAACAGGGTAAGCAACATGCATAGACTAGTGACATATAGAAAAGCAAATCATGCTGTTCCTAGATTACTAAAGCCTTAAGTCTTGTTCCACATATAAGAAATATGCTAAATGTTTTCTTTATTTATTGATGTAAAAGAACATATTGTACGGAATAGTCTCTAAAATCACCAAAAGACAAAATGAAAATTTACCTTCCATAAGTGCATCACAGACTTCCTCTGTTTTCACATTCAATGCTTTTAAAGAAATTGCCAAATTCTGCGACTTCTTGGGATTGATCAGCTGAACATATTGAGTTGAGGGATCATTAGATGATGATTCCTTCTTACCCTCACACTTGTTTCTATTAGCAGAATTGTAACCAAATAACATTTCTATCATCTCTTCATTGAACCTGTAAATTGATGTTTAGAAATATAAGGTTCCATGGTATGCGATATGACAGTATAAACACTGACAACATCAAGCACTTTTGAATAAAGAAGCTTACTGGAAAGAACCCGATTTAATCTGATGCCAGACCATGGATTGATCAGGGTTTGCAAGGACTTTATCCCAAAAGAATGGCTTCAGCTTGGTTTTTTCTTTGGGAGCATTGGCATCATCTTCTGCACCAACATGCTGGGCAGAGACTGCATCTCCTGAATGATTTGGCCCAAGGGGTGATGGCTGAGTAAGTCTTGAAACCAAGCCTCTTTGTGGCAGATGAGGAGGGAGAGCACCCTTTGGTGGTGGTGGAGGCTGAGGACCAGGCTTTGAGTTGTGCAAAGGTGGGGGTGGGGCGGGAGGTGCTGGACCAACCTTTTTAACAGGAGGCATAACAGGTGGGGGAGGTGGTGGAGCAGGAGGGGGTGGAGCAGGAGGTGATGGAGCAACTTTCTTAATAGAAGGGAGCATAACAGGTGGAGGAGGAGGTGGTTTTGGCTCAAAAGCATTGCTAGAGATATTAGACATCTCAGTTGAAGAAACGGAATTTCCTGAAGGTATGTCAGATAGTCGAGTTCCATCTGAGCTAATATCAAAGGATAAAACATGATCACTTTGGCCTGGGTCAGTTTTGAAAGACAAACCTCCAATCTTGTCCTTGTGAATTGAAGTACCTTGCCCAAAAGAGTTGGGTGACAAGCCTGAAAAAGAATACTCACAAATTAGCATCTACAATTTCAAAATATGCTTATATGAATCACCTGTGAAACATTTCCATACCAGAGAAGTCGCTTAAGCTTAAAGTCATAAGAGGCCTCTCCTCTCTTTGCCAATATGTTGAGTCATTACCTTCTCTACAACATTTATAATAGCAACAGAATATACATGCAGCAACAAGACATGTCCCAGCAGCAGTAAGAACCACAGCAATCATAACAGATCTTTTGCTGTTGTTTGGCTTCTTTGATGGTAAAACTGGAGCAGCAGCTGGGGTTTGATTATAGGAATTTGGTGGAAGTATTTTGCCACCTGAGGATTGATTATCAGGCACTGGAGCACTTGCAGGAGCAAGATCAGAAGATGGTGCTGGACCAAAACTAGGCGTTTCAACTCCTGGACCAAGGGATGGAGCTGATGCAGGAGATGGACCCGGCGCTGGAGCTGAGGCAGGGGACATGGCATGAAGAGGTTGATCTGCTAAATGCCTTCTCAAAACAAGATTGCATCCAAGTAATGACTCCAAATACTTCATATACATATTTATCAGTCTATCATCATCTCCAGGAACATTAAAATGGAAGTTTTGCCTACTCAAACAACTAAGAAGTTCATGCTTAATTTGTGGTGAGAGAAAAGTCATAGTTTCCAATTCGCCACTTTTCAGAAAAAACCTAGAGTTCAGATTAGTCTCAGTAGAATCACAAATTAAATTCTCCACATTAGAAAATCCTGAGATTCTTAAAACTTCTTTCATGTCCATAAAATCTAGCCCACAATATAGCCATATTCGCTCCATCTGAAATCACAAGATCTCATCATTAATCAGTTTCACTATTTCACTACGACAAAATTAAGATGAAGTATGCTATCTGTGGCAGTTCAAAGGAAAAATAATTCACTCCTTTGCAGCATGCACTGCAGACAGAATCCACAATTAACTCTAAACATCATTCAATTTCATTGATAGGCTGTGCATGGTCATTTATAAGAGCTATGGAGGAAAGCATGAAGATTCAAGTAGCTGACCAGCATGGATTCTACTATTACTGCACAGCAGAAAGATTTGACAAAAGATCTGCGACTAACAACTGCATTTTTGACATCATTAGGAAGTCTCCAACATGTGGCTCTTAGGACAATGAATTTAAATTTATAAAAGAACGGGCCATAAAAAAAGAACAAAGAAATATATACATCTCAAAAACACTTCATTTACAGTAAGCAAGTCTTTGAAGGTTGCTGAAATATAATGAGTTAACTAACATTCATCTGTGATCTCCATTCATCATATTTCAATGTGTAGGTATTTTACATGAATATTATGATCAACTGTGTGGTGCATAGGTTAATCTGCTCATCATTGACTTTGCACTGGTAGGATTGAAGCCTTAATTCTATGGAAGCAGAGTAGTCCACGCTCTTAAATGTCTAAAACTATATCATTATCAAAAAAAATGAATGCAATATGGTTTTTAACATTCCATTGTTTTTGTAAAGATTTTAACCTTTTTTTGTATAGTGTCAAGCCTTCAGCCTAAGAACATCAAAGCCAGAGATCTGAAGATGATAAGCAGCATAGTGTCATACTCTAAAATTATGTGATATATGTTCTCCTGGCATATTTCCCTTTTATTAAAAAAATTCTATTTTTTTCTTAACTTTTAGATGACACTTGGAAACCCAGGCTGAAACCACCATCGAGACAAAAACTTCATAGCCCCAAACGGAAACCAAACCAAGTTCGAACTTTGAAATGAATGATATAGAGAACTTATGAGCTTGGAAACACAATAGCTTGCATAAAATCGAAAAAGGAAAGAGAGATTAAATTCTGGTGAATTCACGTGATCAATATGGGATTTCCAATGCATCTGAACAAGCCCTCGATTGTTAATTTGCTTATCCTCTTGTACTCAAGGCCACGTGATGCTTTATACATATTTGTTTAATTCCAATAAAGCAAACTATGCAAGCAGAGTAAATGGCATTGACCTAGCTGGGTCATTTTAAGATTTGAGCAGTAACAGCATTCAACCCACTTCTATGATTTCCAAAATTTAGTTCATGCCACAGATGTGTGGATGATTTAGGGAAGAAGCCATCAAAGCTAAGAATTTTTGTATCCTGCTTCAGTCTTTTGGGGGATTCAAGTTGGTATACTATATGAACCTTGCAAGCCTGGGTTACTAATAGTACCTTGCTACACCCTCAAGCATTTTTCCCATGGAGCTGCCCTACATGCGTGGACGCATGCACATAAGAAATACAAACATAATCAACTGCTGATATGATGCAACTTTCTTTTTTTCTCAACATTTTTTTTCATAAATTCTTGTGATAATGGACTGCTAACTTGTTAAGCTATGACCCCTAGATGTAGCACTATGCTAATTATAATTTGCACACTCTGACATCAGATAAGAGAGGTTATTATTAATTCATCGGAATTTGAAACAGAGACAAAAGATAGTAGAATCCCACGTACCAGGTCTTCATTTAGCTCTGGAGAAGCCACAATCGCAGTATCTCTAAAGCCCAAGAAGAGACCTTCTGCCCGTTGCCTCCCTCCTGAGCATCCCCTCATCAGAACAGACAACGCAATGAGACAAACGAATAAAAATCCGAACTTTCTCACATCCATCGTTTCTCGGAACGATCTTCCAGCCACAAGCTATCCTTTTCATCTCATCTATTGCTCAATCTCGACATCAAAATCCGCTCATAGCTGAAAAAAAAAAAACTAATAATTACAGCACTGGAGAATCTCTCTCATGCGAAAAACCCAAAATTTCTTATACCGTGCGACGAAACCACCGAAACATCCCCAGAAATCGATAAAAAAATTCTCCACCTTGTCGGGAACCGGAACCGATCCCGTGCCAGGATCCACGAAAATGAGCTAAAAATTTCGAAAACGAGCTATCTCGAAGGTGGGTCGAGAACAGCGGATGGAGAGCAGATCTGAAGTTGCGTTCTCCGAGTGGCGACGAGGATAAGGACTGAGGAGGTCAAAAAGTGAGGGAATCTTCCAAAATTGTTTTACGTGTTTATTATTACCGGTCGGTGTTCGAAGAGGGAGACGAGGAGAAGCCGCGGACGGGGTATTCACGGTGGAACCACGAAGTGTGTGCGGACGAGCCCAATGGCTCGGTTTACAACAAAAAACATGACCGGTTGTAACCCGACCAGAACTGGAAATATTTGGCTCAAGCTCAAATCACTTAACCTGGCTGGAGGAAAATTACGGATGGGATTTAGTATTGTCTCTATCTGCATTTACTTTTATTTGATAAAGTATGAATGCAATTTAAATATTAATTGGAGGGTATATTTACGTCGGAGAACCAAAGATAAATTCTTAGTTCTGGTTTCAAAATAAAAGCAACTGCCAATTGAGTTTCAATCTAGTTTTTTATTTTAAACATAAATTAAAAATAATTTTTTATTTTTGATTGAAATTATCTTTACATCCTTATATAATAAGATAGTATTTTTTTATAATAAGATAGTACTATTTTATAATAAGACGATACTATTTTATAACAACTTTATATTACAATAAGATAGTATTGTTTTATAAAATTTTTAAATTACAATAAAACAATGCTGTCTTTTAATATTTTTACATTAGAATAAGGAGTATTCTTTTATAAGAAGACAGCACTACATTACAATAAGACAGTACTGTTTTATAATATTGCAGTATTATTTTAGTGTTGCTTTATAAATGTAAGGACATTCCGATTATTTTATACCATTTGGGAAATTACTTTTAATTTATGTTTTGAATAGGGAGCTACTTTTAATTGAAACTCAAATGGGGAGCTGTTTCTAATTTGAAACTCAAATGGAGAGTTTTTATTAGTTTATCCTATTTATATTATATTTGTTTTTATCGCTACATTTTTTGTATATTTGTTTTCGATAGATGTGCATGCAAAAAAATAAATAAATAAAAAGATGAATATGAATGTGGATATTTGGTGGATGATTAAATTTTATGAACCAATTCAAAGATGTCATTGTATAGAAGATAAAGGGAGTATAAATGCAAATTTATGATGATGATATGAGGTTCAATGGCAATGAAATCCGAATCATCTATTTGTACATGGATCAGATATTTGTATCTCGAGATGCATATCCACTTAGTTCCAATCGATACGAATATGAACATCGATATTAGTTAAATAATAAATTTGTACATAAGTCTAGAAAATCAATTTAGATGGATATTATTTAATCTACTTTCATCCCTAAATTTTGAGCAAGCTCAGCTTTCAAATTGGCTGTGGTGTTAAGTTGAACAAATCCTCAAGGTAAATTCATATAACATTTATCAATGTCCAACATAAATAAAAAAATTTATATGTAAGAAATATTAATGAATAATATTACGTAATTTAATTTTTAATACTCAATTATTTTATGTCAAATCTATATCAGTTAGACATAGCTCTTGTTTGCCGCATTTATTTCTTTATTTCAAATTTCTAACTTCCGGTTGACATATTTACTAATCGAGAAAGCCAATAATGAGCTTAACTTGGAGCTAAACATAAGTTAATCAAGAATAGTTTACTCGTTCAACAATCCTCCAAACTAAAAAAAGAACGAAGATGCTTTGATAATCTAGAGATGGACAAAATGAAGTATGCTACACGCGGACGCTTCGTAGCAGTCAATTGGTGCCATTGATCTATAACCTATTACAACACTTGCACATTGCATGTATCTTAATGTGCAAAACTACACCAAGATGGTATCTGAATTGATGAAAAAGATCTGAACATAGAACGACGAAGCAGTTACTCCTAAAGCCAAAGCTTCCTTTTTACTTTCTTACCAACCTCTCACCCCAACTGTAATCCTACTATCTCCAGCAAAAGCTTTGGGGTGCCCATTATGTGCACAAGAAAGTTCGTTTGGCCCATAATGCTGATTTGACTATTTTTTTTTCTAGTAAACCATCGCATAAGTTGCACTATTTTTTTTTCTAGTAAACCATAAATTGTACTAATTATCTTATGCCATAGAGCAAGAGAATTGTTCATGTGCATATAATTAAAGGATGCAGATTTTCTGCGCTGTAATATATGGTGCATTGTATATACCGTCTATCGTACGATAGATGGCTGCACATATCCGTACAGAACGTGCATTGCACAGTCTCACATTTATTTGCAGCCATCCATCATACAATAGACGATACGTGTAGTGCACAGCAAAAGATCCACGCTCATAATTGGAGCCCGCAACATCATTTATTATGCTCGTTTCTGTTTGGGCAGTGCCTCGTGTTCTTAGCCTAGCCACTACCTATACTTTTTGCCTTCATTTGCTTAATGACATAAGGAACTTGCCTCCTACGAGAGAGAGCCCTGTAAGCATCAAGCATCAATAAATCAATCCAAAAGAAGCCGAATCTATCAATAGATTTGAAGTCATGGAAAACAACCGAACGCCTCTCACACACAATGAATGCTCAAATCAACAATAGAAAGAAACCTCGCAGCCGCTTTGAGACGGTGGGAACGAGAAGCAAGGATAAGAGCATGCAGGCTGGCTGCAAGTGGGTTAGGTTGGGCTGGGGACAAACGCATCCCAAACCTAATCTATATTTTGACTTTGGTTAAAATGCATCCAAGCCTAACTCATTTCTATTTTAATCTAATTGGATCAATGGGAAAGAGAAGTAGGGATATTGGCATGTCCAGGTTTGACTGGAACGGGGATTTTGACACACCCCAAATTCGGTCTATATTTGACTTAGGTAAAACATTGCATCTAAGCCTAATCCATTTCCACCTGTATCTAATTGGAGAGAATTTAAGATTTTTTTATTGGCCTATTGTCTTGCATATTGAATTGGATCAAGAAAATCGGAACAACACAGGGAACATGTAGAAGCTGATTAAATAATAGTTAAATAATATGTAAACATTATTAACAAGCCATGTTGCATAAAATTGAATTGACACCCACATTTAAATTATAATTAATAAGACAAATTAATATTTAACTGCATAGAACTTATTGTTAAAAGTAAATGGATTTCTTAAATGCAAGGAGGGTCATGAAATATATAGTGTGTTAACTTGTAGTTGGTTTAGGTTTAGATCAAACGGGTCGTGTCATTTGACCTAAGTCAAATTGAAATAACTTTGATTGATATTGGATTGGATTATTTTTCGGGTCAGCTCTAGATCTAGAATGGGTTGACCCAATCCACTTGCAGCTATAACCATAACCATGAGCATGCAAATCATGCCCGATCATTCTATCCATGAGCCCTTTTGAGCTGCAAGGCAGTCCTCTTGAACTCTTACGTGAAACATTTTGTAATCAACATAACTTTTTACTTACATATATCATGAATAAATTGATACATTTGTACCACTCAACAGGTAATGGAGAAAATTTGATAGCTCGCGTTATAAGACTTCCAGTAGTTTGATAAAATTTTGCCCTTTGAGAAACATTATGGAAAGTGCTGCCATATAGAGCAAACTTGGAACCCCTACCCAAGGAAGGTGAGTGCCATGCTAAGTTTTCGGCTATCGGTCTATTATTTAGTGACAATCGGCCTATTATTTCGTGACAGTTAAAAAAATTTAGAGAAAAAAATATCCATTAATAAAGCATAAGCATAATGCTGGTTGAAATTCTTCCTGTAATTAGTCCGTCCACTTAGTGATTATATACTCATCCTTGAGAATCCAATCCCTTATACGAGACCAAATATAGTTGTGTTGTTGAGATCAGAACCAGCACAATTCAGCTAGAACTTAAAAACCCAAACCGGGACTTCTTGGTTTAGCTAGAGACTAACACAATTTGACTCAACAGAATCTTGAGTATCCTTTTCCAAAATATTTGATAGAATAAAGGCCTGTTTGGATTCCTGGGTCTAAAATCCCATAGAATTGATAACTTAGGCCTATATAATTGGAAACAATAAGGTTAGATTAGACTTGTATTCAGAAATACCTAGGAGTTTGTATAGTGAGCCGGCCCAAATCTCATTTTTCCCAATTGTATAGGCTTAAATCATAAATCCTATAGAATTTTGGGCCCATGAATCCAAAGAGGCCCCAAGAGCCTGTTTGGATAATTGGACCCAAAATATCATAGGATTCGTGGGTTGGACCATTACAATTAAGGCTGTTCATTCAGTTTTAACCGATCCGATCCAAAAATCGTATAGTAAAAAAAAAAATCGAAAACCGACCCGAATAAGAGACGAATCAAACCGAAACCGAACCGAGAATTTTGGTTCGGTTCGGTTCAATTTTTTGATTTTTTTATAATTTTTTTTATTTTCAATTATTCATTTTTGATACAACATATTCAAATAATTATTGTTGATTTATTGTTAGTTTGTTACATTATATAATTAAATTCAGGATCTATTGAATTTGTTGATTGATAATTTCTTACGTTAAAAATCAACAATTGATAAGTAATGGTATATTGATATTTGATAAATGATAAATTAATAATAAATAAAATATAACATATCAAAAATTACATCATCTACAATACAAATAAGCAATCAAGCATCATAACAAATTATAATAATAGACCAAATCTAAATATCCAATCATCCATCCATATAACCAACAAGTTCTCAATATAGTAAACAACGTAAATTTAAATTATGATTTCAATTTTTGGTTCGATTTTAGAGTTTTTCGATTTTTAACTGAATCGAACCTAATCGAAAATCAAAATTCTTAAAAATAAAAACTAAAAACCGAATCGAACTATATTTGATTTGATTTTGGTTCGATTTTTTGGTTCGGTTTGAACCAATTTTCGGCCTAAAACCGAATTATGAACAGCCTTAAGTACAACTGTCATAGCCCAAGCCCAAGCCCATTTAAAAAAAAAAAAAAACAGAGGAAAAAATCGAGAAGAAGATGGGAGTCTTCTTCTCCGGCGAGACCCGGGCAAATTGGGAGTCCTAGGACCTCTCGAAGTCCTAGGGCCCGCTATAAGAAGACCTCCCCTTTCCCTAGAAGCCGATCATCGGCCCTTTCCCCTCTCTTCCTCTCCGATTTTCTCGAATTAGAGCCGCGGACACCCGCCTTGTTCTCACCGTGACTGCTCACCGACGAGGTCACCGGAGGTCGAGGTGAGTTCCCTTTCTCTTCCTCTCTTCCTTCCCCTTCCTCCCGTCTCCTTGTGCACGGCTGCCGGCGACAGAAGTCGCCGATTTCCGGTCGGAAAAGAGACCCCTGTTTTGGTCTCTTTTCTCTTGGATTTTCCGGCGCCGGCGGTCGATTGAGCGCCGGCGATCGCAATCGACCGTCGGCCATGCCTCTCTGTGATCGGGGTAGTGGCCCCCTCTGCCGTCGGCCTCCGTCGTGGCGGCCGCGGCCTGAATGGCCCGGCAAAAGGAGGGGACCGCCGATCCCCTGTTCGGCCTGGAAGGAGCCAAGAGAAGAAGAAGAAAAAAAGAAGAAAAAGAGAAAAAGAAAAGAAAAGGAAGAAAAAGAAGAAAAAGAGAAAAAGAAAAGAAAAAGAAGAAAAAGAGAAAAAGAAAAGAAAAAGAAGAAAAAGAAGAAAAAGAGAAAAGAAAAGAAAAAGAAAAGAAAAAGAAGAAAAAGGGAAAAGAAAAGAAAAAAAAAATATATATATATATATATAATATATATATATAGATAAATAAATAAATAAATAAAATGAATGAGAGAGAGAGTTTCTCTCTCTTCTCTCTCTTCTTTCAGTCCGAACCCTTATTTTCTCTCTCTACCTTCTCTCTCTAGAATTTTCTCTCTCTAGATTATTTTCTCTCTCTTGATAGATTTCTCTCTCTCTAAAGTTATTCCTCTAGGATTAGCATAATGTAAGGCTTCATTTGATGATTTTGATCGAGTTTAAGGAAGAGTCTGATTTTAAGTGAGGTTTTGATTTGGGACTTGTTTAGATTTAATTTTGAATTAAAATTAATGTAAAAATATAATTTTGGATAATAGGCACGGAAGAATCTCCTAGAAGTTAGTCGATCTATTTATTCAGTGCTCCGTGAAAGATAAATAATGAACCATCTTCTCGAGATATTTCATATTTATTCTAAAAATATATAATTATTCTCTGAAATTATGCATGATTTATGAAATTATGTTTTGAAAGAAAAGTGCTTTTGAAATATTATGGTAAGTCGATTATGCACATGTTCAGTGAAAAAAAGAAAAATTATGATATATTATGATACAAAGTGTTTGATACAGAATCGGATTTATGCTCTCAGCCTAACTATGTTTCAGTGGGCCCCGTCAATGGGGATTATACGTTGGTACTCAGTGGATCCTGTCAGTGGGGGTTGTGCACTGGTGTTTGTAGACCCTGCCAGTGGGGGTTGTGCGCTGGTATTCTGTGGACCCCGCCAATGGGGATTAAACGTTGGTCATAGTCGAGGCTGTTGAGTTACGAGTGTTTTGAATCGAATCGGATTTATGATTATATTATATGTGATATTTGAAAATATTGAATTTATATTAAATCAGCATGAAATATATTTTTATGTTTATTTGCAATATTGTTCTTGAAAATTATATAATATCTGAAATATCTAGTTGAGATAATTGTTACTTACTGGGCTGTCTAGCTCATTACTTTTCTTTCTATTTTTCAGATTCAGATAATTAATTACGAGCGTGGGAAGAAATATTGGGACAGAGCTTTTAGAGGCGAGATTTAGCATTGTCAACTTCATTGAACTTAGATCTATTGTTTTATTGGTAGTAAAAATTTTATTGGATGTAAGATATTTATTTTAATTACTTGAATTAAAGTTGAATAATAATTATTTAAATTTATTCCGCTGTGATGCATTGATATCGTGATGAGATGCCTTGCATGCTTATGGAGAGAGTTCTTCATGAGTATGCGGTGGTTGCCGCGACCTCCTGCTCGCGATCTCGGGCCGGGGGCGTGACAACAACCATCCAAAAATATTGAATTAGAGACTAGGCTAAGACTATATTTACAACCATCCAAGACTATCTTTTATATGAACCGGTCTGAATCTCATAAGAAGAAAAAAATAACCTCAAACCACTCCACAAGCCTCTGGGGATTGGACATATAAGTCTAGTTCAGATTTTTTTTTTCTAATTACAGTAATTCAAAATTATGAATCCAATGAAATTTTCATCACGTCTTGAACCCAGCACTCAAGTCGCAACATAGTGGCATACTCCTTAGGGCAAGGCCATAAAAGATATGCAAGGCCTTAAAATCCGTTACAATTCAAAGTTTCAATGAACAATAATAATCTCAATCAAAATAAATAACAAAATTTATATAATTATAAAACTCAATCACCCGACCAATTCCATCGAAGCTCTATCTATTCAATCTTTTCTCTAATCCAAATGATAGCAAAGAACATGCATCCTATAACTGAACAAGGAAAGGAAAAAAGGGATTGTAAGCTTTACACCCTAATAAGAATTTCCATACACCAACATCAATATAATAATAATAAATAAAAAACTAATAATGATTGTTATTCATATAAATTCCATTGCACAAAATCCTATAGTCATAAAATGTGGATAGCAAATACATATTTTTGTGCAATAAATCATATCAAATCATTATCTAAAATTATTGTATATCGGATCTGATAATATTGAAATGCTCGGCTCTAGATTACCACAATCATATTTTCAATCCATGGTGGGGCATCAACACAGTGGCTAGTCCTGTGGACTACCACAATCATATTTCCAACCTATGGCAGGGCACCAACAGTAGCGAGTCCAAAGGATCACAAATACTCAACTCTAACTATCACGACCACATTTTCAGGCTATGGTGGAGTACTAACAGTGACTAATCTGGAGGACCACAAGTGCTCCACTCTAAACTATCATAACTATATTTCCAGTCCATGGCAGAGAACCAATACAGCGGTTAGCCCAGAGCACCATAACACATCATTCAGTCATATAATTCAAATTTATAATTGTCAAGGAATTATAATTCAATCCCACTCTTTTACAAAATTCGATATACACAAATACCAGGTCCATCCAAACCAGGATCAGTAACATACTATACATGACTTCATATATAGCCATATATATACACTTAATAAATAAGTATATATTATGCATCTATCAAAAACCTCATCGAGCAAAATCACTAAAGCATAAAAATAATTTTTATATAAATAGATGATCAATGTCCGAAAATTTTTATCTTTATTGACAACAAACTTAGATACAATATTTACCAGCCCACAAGCATACATAACAAGTCCAATTAATTCAACATCAATTAACCAACATATCTTTGAACACTTAAAATCCAAAGCGGTGCCAGACATTGGATTGCATAAACCAGGGTGTGGCGATTTATAGACTGCAGAGGCAAGGATTTCCTAGCCTCCGAGGAAATTGAGAAAAAGCTGGAGTTGGACTCCTCCAACTCAATAGGGGAAAGGAAGGAAAGAGGAAAGGAATGTCTTTCCTTCCTTTCCGTTGCTTTCTTAGGCTGGTTCTGTGATGGGCTGAGACAAATAGGTCGGGTTTCACAAGTTTGGACTTGGACATCCAAACAGGCCCTACGAGGGAAGAAAATCCCACAAATAGACTAGATAACTAACTCACTTGGGGATTGGCACAGAATTTACTAGGCAATCAGCAGCTTATTCCCTCCTCTTAGAATAAGAGATGAGCAAAGCACTTGAACTTTCAAGTTTTTCCCAGGTCCTCATATGATCAACAAGGGACACACATAGCGAGTATGATGAACAAAAGGCTGAATGTCTTCAGGATATGCTTGTAAAATGGCAAAGGCCTTAAAATTTTATTTTCATTTCAGACTGATAGTTCATACATCTATAATGGCAGAAAGTGGTTGACACAAAATATTGATACAGTTAAGAAACTCCTCAAGTCACCACATACCTTCTGAAAGAATTTCATGTTAATGACGTTATTATACAGTGACCATAACTTTAAGAGACTCCAGTATCTTATCATCAATATCAAATTGCATTTGCTTCTTGTCTCTACCAATACTAACGTACTCATCAAATCGCTCCTTCAAATCTTCTGGAAGGTTGGTAGAGCTAGTCCATCCCAACATCTCTTTTGCAGCTCTTGGTTCTGCATAGAAGTGCTGCACCACAAAGAATAATATAAATTACTTTTGGTTAATAGCTTCTTGGATTTCATTATGTAGTATGATCGTGAGAGACAATTACCATATTACGAAAAGGAAATGCCTTCCTCGAATCAATTCCGAGAGCCTTTGGATCATAGTGCACAATTTTGAGTTCCCGTCCTGCAGCTTTAGCACAGAGTCTGGCCATTCCATCCAAAGTCGCAGCACGATCACACACACAGTTAAATATTTTGCCATTTGCGGCAAGGGGTTTCTCAACAGCAAGAGACAGCATGCTGGATAAGTCCCTCACATGTGAAATGTTAGTCAGTTGCATTCCTGATCCAGGGATCGGAACTGGTCTATTGCGAACAATTCCTGCAAAATAAAGAATTATTTCACCATGAGAAATGATCTCTCAGAATGCAGATTCTTATAAAATGCATGGAAAAATTATTATCATGAAGTGCCAAAACTAGAATTTGCAATCAAATACTGTATTTTTACTACAAACATATCAAGTCAATATAGGGAACAACATATTAACAAACAAACAAATAAATAAATATAATATAAATAAAAAACAGAAGTTTCATCAGTTTAGCTGAAACTGACTAAAATCAATACTTCAAACCTTGAGAGAGAACCTTCTCCATCCAGCTTAGCTCTAACCAGATCTTCTTATTCTCTTTTATCGGGTCTTACCTTTCATAAGATTTCATTGAGATTGGAACACTTCTTGATGCTTGTTCAAACTTCTGTTCATTCGTTTGAGTCTGGTGGACTCTATTATGTTACCTTGAAAGCTCAAAAATATAATCTAATATCCTACCCAAATTTCTTTTTGTTGAATCCAGGATTCCCATCTATGATGATTTTTAAACCAAGATGCTGTGTCCAATATTGAATTTGTGCTTGGTGTGCCAGGGTAAAGCACAAACTTTGGAGCAGCAGCTTATGGAGGATGCAACAAGGTCTCTAAATGTTGCAAAATGAATAATTAGGGAAAGATCTAATTAAATTTGTTGCGGCCAATCCCCTATTGCGCCCATCGTCGGAGAAGAGAACCTGCAAAAAAAGTCCACACTGATCGGAATTGTATCCGATGGGGACCCTTCGATGCTTAAGTCAGTGAAAAGTGGTGAACAGCAGATAGAATATTTAAAGTGACAGAGTATGATCCCAGAATTGCCTTACCAATGTTGTTCATTTATCTCCCTTTTATAAGTGATTCAGGTGTAACCGTCGAGTACGTGGTCCCACTTTTTATGAAACTAAGGGATAGTTTCCCCGATTATTGGACCATAATCATGGAGTTAGTGGGTAGTTTATGCCCACTAATGATCGTGGCATGTAGTTATTACCCACGATTATAGCATCGCGTTTATATATTTGGCAGTCGGCCATTTGACAGTCAATCATGAAGATAGTCAGTCGGCCATGAAGACGGTCAGTCGGCTATGACATGAAGATGGTCAGTCGACTATGAAGATAGTCAGTCAGTCATGACATGAAAATGGTCAGTCGGCCATGAAGATGGTCAGTCGGCCATGACATGAAGATGGTGAGTTGATCATGAAGATGGTCAATCGACCATGACATAAAGATAGTGAGTCGGCCATGAAGACGGTCAGTCGGCCATGAAGATAGTCTGTCGGCCATGACATGAAGATGGTCGGTCGGTCATGACATGAAGATGATCAGTCGGCCATAAAGATGTTGCTCAGCCATGATGACTCAAGTTCAGTCATGATGACTCTGCTTTGATCAGATGATTCTAGTTCAGCCATAATAACTCTGCTTCAGCCAGATGACTCTGCTTCGGCCAGATGACTCTCATGAGAGTTGAATTCTGAAAGTTTCTTACCTTCTAGACCCTCCCCTTTTGGGATCTCTTGGCTCTTCTTATATAAATATAGAACAAAGGCCGATCTCAAATATGAGAGCCGATATAGAATCGGGGGGAGCAAATCCGATTGTCCCTACAAAATTGAACCCACATGAAAATTTTTTTGAAATGATCTTTTGACGCATAATGGAGAGCTAAGATAGAGCGGCAACTAGAAATGGATTTTTCAGAGTTGTTGTATCCTGGGAACTAGTTTATCTGAACCACTGCATGGTGAGGGTGACTTCAATTTTTAAGAAAGCACTATTATACAACATGCCTTAAGGTTCTTTTGCTACCTAAAAAGAGAGAGAGAGAAACCAAAAATAGAAAGGAAAGAGAGAAGAGAAGATGTTAGTTTTACAACTTCATTTAAGATTAACTAACCCAGTACTTTAGACCCCACATCACAATAAAATGCCAGCACAAACATTCATGGGTTTCCAAAATAAGTTTCATTTGCACAATAAGATAAGAATTAGCCGAATACAAAATTTCATAGTCATCAGAAAAATCTCTCTCATCAAAATACAGATATTAACGAGATCAATTTGAGATTCACATAAAGCCATAACCATCAAGCCTAATCCCAATTATTCATGGTTGGCTTCATGAAAACTCAGTATCCAAGCATACCTGTATAGGGCTGTCTCTGGTTTTATTTCACATTTTCCACATTCTTTTCCACAAGTTCCATACATGTTATTTTAGGTCTTCCCATCCACTTTGTACATCCTTCAACAGATATTGAGTACACCACCTTACATCACTTTGTACATATCTTCACATGGTTTCTGCTTTCTTCTCCCTTGCATAGGCTGTAATTCATTGATAAATATCTCTCATGATATCTTGTAAGCAATCTCATCATTTGCTGTATGATCTTAACTCTTGTAATTATTAAAAGATCCAGGTTATTAGACTGTAACCTTCTTTATCATCTAAAACACTACATTATGTTTTTAGCCATTTATCATGACTATAAATAGGAATTTTTTGCCCTCATTGCTTTCAAGTTACAATAATGCAAGCATGAAAATACATTATGTATATACAGACATGCACATATACATATATATTATGCACACATATACACATACATATATATCTCTGTGTGTGTGTGTGTGCGCGCGCGCATATGTATATGTATGTATACGAGAATGCAGCTTGTTTCTGGTAATTAGAACCATATAAAATAATTTAACTAAACGTTCTGCTTCATGAAATTGTGAAATCACAGGTAATTCCATTAAAGATAATAAATAAATTGAAAAGGAAAGTATAAACATGAGGCAAGTGCTGGAGGTCTTACGATCAAAGAACCATTCCTCACAGTCCTTGTTATTTCCAGATCCAATCATATACTGTGGACGAAATATTGCCCAGCTACTAAAGGATAGATCTGCAATGTATTTCTCCACGAATACATGACCGGCATCATCTTTGATGGGGTCCTGCATATTTGGAGAGTTCATTTTGATATGACTAAACAAAAGCTAAAGTCTCCTTGCAGGGTTACTAGTTCATGAAGAAGCATTAACATTAGTCGTTTGAAAGCTACTTCCTCTAAGAGTCATAATCCATAATTGCAAATAAACTTAAATAACCATGCTTTGTAATATATTGTAACTCTGCAAATTCAGCAGTTTTGTTTTGAAATCACTAAATTGAACTCACTTATTGTTAGAGTAAGGTATACCCTAAAAGCCATTTGCATGTAATTTTGAATATTGGAATAATACATGAATATTTGATATGCATGTCACTAAATAGTATTGATTATGCATCAAACATTGGCCTTAGAGCCAAAAAAAAGTGTAAGTGCTTCAGGTGAATTATCCGTGATTGAAATGTTAATCATAGGGAGGATTGGGCATCACACCTATATGGCTGCTGAGTGTATGGTAACCATGCAAAGTTTCTTGTCCACCAGGATGACCTCACACAAATACTTGGATTGTGCCATCGCATTAAATAGTAAATATAACCAAAAGCAATCCATCTCAAAATCATTTTCAAGGGTTGAGAAGCGAACCAGGTGCATAGCTTGCAAGTGGATCCTTGACTTGAAGCATAGGACATACTACATTCCGGTGATTAGTCAAATGAGGGTCACACTCATGTATCGATCATGGTTTATTGGATTATATGCTTGATGGAAGCACACCGAACTGCTAGGTCCAATTATAAGGGTCAGGCTATCTGATGAGGGAACCATCATATATCATGGTGTCCACATCAAGGTAGAGATATGATCACACATGGGAGTGCTTGGGCCTAAACCATTATCTATGTTTCGAAATAACCCGATAAGTGAAAGTAACAATTCCTTCAACCTACTTAACTCGAATGTTTGGAATAAAATACTTAACTAAGCCTTCATCGCAAGTTAGTTGGGGTTAGCTACATGAATCCTTTTCCTCCATTCTACTTTATGAGAGCTATACTGCCTAAAGATGTAGAGATATCAAGTCTAGATTTATTTATAGCAAGGACGATGAAACCATCCCGAACCACCCAATTCAGGGCATATCAAGCCATACCAGTAGCAAACCAGGATATTTCGACAAGCAAAATGAGAAACTAGCGGCAGAAGGGGAGACAAAGAAGGAAAGAATGGAAAAGAGAGGGGTGGAGGGAGGGGGAGGAAGAGAGAGGAAGGGTGGCGGACGGCAGATGGAAGCCAGTGGAGGGCCTCGAAGGGGGAGTGTGTAGCATGAAGGGGGAGGAGGGGCTCCACCCCTGATTTTCCTATTTTGTTAGAAACACGGGTCCAGAGGAGGCCCCTTTTTAATTTCAAAAAAATTAAGTCATCAACCCCTAAAAGTGCAAGGGGTTTGTGAACTTCACTTAACTTTTTCAAATAAAAAAAAGGGTACCCCTTTGGGACCCAAATTTTGAACCAAATAGGGGAACTGGAGGTGCAGCCCCTTCTTCAGCCTTTCGTGCTGCTCCATGGCCCTCTGTTAGCCTCTGTCGGCCATCCGCTGACCTCCTCTCTCCCTCCCTTGCTCTTTCTCTTTCCCCCTCTCCCTTTCTTCCCCTCTCTTCCTCTCTCTATTTTCCCTCTTCCCTGCCCTCTCAGTTGTATTAGTACAGGCTCGACATGGAATGGTATGAAGGCATACAAAACTACTGCCAGGCAACTAGTTTGAGACTTAGTATTGGCACAGCAATCATTGACTTATAAAATTTATGAAAGTAGGCTTCAGATCCTCTTTTGTTTCATTAACGATTCCTAAAATTGAGTTATAAGTCCTCTATTTATACTAGTACGGTCCACCATTAAATAGTTCATCTTCTAGTTGTAAAAGGTTATAGCTTTTCACAAATAAAGATGACTAGCGTAAAAAATTTTAAAAAAATAAAATTCTATAGAAGATAGATCTCAATTTCTACATCAACTATGTCTTTGGCCGCTTTGGACCTTTCTGGTTTGTAAAGATAGACTTGTTAAAACTATTCCAAAAAAGATTTTTTTTGAACTTTGACCGACTCATTTAAAGATTGAAACCAAGGCTCACTATGCTGATACCAGGGCTTGGATTAGTCAGCCAGCGGTGTGGATCAGTACATCCTTATGCCATTCCATACCGAGCCTAAACTGACATAATAGAGAGAATGGGGGGGGGGGAGAGAGAATGGAAGAGAGAAAGGGGGAGCAAGGGAGTGAAAAGGAGGGAGAGGAAAAGATAGAGGCTAGTGGAGGATGCCCTAAGGCCGTCAAAGAGCAGCAGAAACATTGGAAGGTCAGAGGAGAGGCTCCACCCTCCTCCTGACTGAATGAAACAGGGATGATGCCTTAATGGCCCTCCAACAGCCTCCATCGGCCTTCTTTCATATCTCTCTCCTTCCCTTCTCCCTCTCTCTTTTCCTCTCTTTCCTTCTCCATCTCCTCTTTTTTTTGTTTGGTACCAGCAGGTACTCACACCATTATAGTATGAGCACAATCCAAGAAATCAGAATACAAAATATCCTGTAGGATTTGTGGACAAGCATCGCCCTCACATCAGGTCCAATCTTTAGTGTGTTCATCAACAAAGGATGCAACCCAATCGCTACACTGTTCGTCTCCCAGAAGATGCGTCAAATAGATGTCATGATGGAATGATGAAAGGACCTCCAGATGTCGCGGAGGAGTGAATGAGCTTCTGGATGCTTCGCCTCATTCCAGATCCAATCAATGATTGTGGCAAAGTCGCCCTCGATGAAAATCCTCTCCGCCTGCAACTCTTGCCTTGTCCAAATGAGAATCATCTCCATCTCCTCCTCCATTGTTTTCTCATTTTAAATACTAGAACTATCCTGGTCCACCACTGGTATAGTTTGGTATGTCCTGAACTAGGCAGTTCAGGATGATTCTGCAATCCCTGAGTGAAACAAAAGAATTTGCTCCTAATAGTTAGTGCATCATAGATCTAGAAAAGTTACCTAATTTCGAAAAAAAAGCAACTCAAACGGATATCATATGGGCAAGTAATGGCCTCTAAAAGTTTTGAGCATAGTTTGACTCTTGATATGGTAGTTCTTGCACTAGGATATCATCTAGATCCATGTACAGTAGCCAGAATAGTCCACTTCAAGTATGGTGATAATCCTAGATCATAGAAAATAATTAATTAATTTATAAATCTATTGACTTAGTAGTTAATTATTTGGAAAAGGGTATGTATGAACAATTTCACCTAAAATGTGACCAACATGAATAGGGATCCTGGATAGACCATGACATTGCATGACAAAGGGTTTGATGGTGCTTATGTTCTCAATAATCATTTAAGAACACTAGAATGGTGGGGCTAATGCAATTATAAAGCTTGTGGAAGAGTAAGGAATTACTAGCTTCATCCTACCAGGGATTTAGTAATGTGATATGAGGATTATATCCTATGTCCAACCACACCACTAATGTATGACATAGCAGACCTTAAGGGGCAGGTTATTGTTGATACGAGGAGCTGAGTTGACCTACACTAGTAACATGTCTAGCACATGCAACCTATCACCAACTATTATTAGAAATGGATTATAATTAATTACTCTATCAATTATTATTTTATTGGATCAAGTAAGATCTGATTGAGAATTAATTGAGCTCAAATTGGGCCTAGAAGAGTCTAACTAGATTGGGTCAAGCCTAGTCAAGAAAGGTATAGGTTTGGACCAAATCCAACCTAGTCCAGGTTCAGAAGAGTGGGCAGTCACCTTTCTTAGTATGCCACCCTCCCTCCTCTCCTTTGTGCAGTAGAATGTGAAATCCTCTAGGGGAGCTCGATGCACAAAGGGAGAGACACTGTAGCATGGGTTGCTCCCCCTTCTTCGAGTATTTGAGTCCAACTAGGATGCCAAAGAGGTTTCCTAGTTGTGTCCAGCCACCAAAATATAGGGCTTCTCCCTTTTATTGGGGGCCTTGGGGGGCATAAGGAAGTGAACAAAATTGTAAGAAACCACATAGGTACTGCTCCAAGAAGAAGAGAAAATAGGAGAGGAAGAATGCTTACATCTAAAACAACAAAATTATTCCATTGGGTGAAGCATCTCCTTAGCTCACTATTCTAGAGTTTAGAGTCCAAAAAAGGCTATCTTTGATGGTGCACATGAACCAATGCAGATGAGAATGGCAAAGCTTGGAGGGTTGTGTGTTTTCACAATATGAACAAACTCCTCGGACAACAAAAACAACTCCAGAATCATATCATGGGTTGGAAACATTCTTTAACACCCTCCAAGCATATTTTTATGCATTAATGTATCACGAACAAGGTCCTAAATTCTGCTTTAAACACCTAGGATAGATCACCATGTCTATCATTTATGTCACAGCAAACTCATTTTGCTTTCACAACATAGTAACCTTCAAAAAAAGTAGACCAATCATGTAAGTCTAAGCAACTTAGAATATTTACGGCCTGCTTGGCACCATTTCTGTTTTTGTTTCTTTATAAACTAGTGAAATACCACCTGGAGCTTGACATTGAAGACAGCAATTTGCACAAAACTTCTGCTATTCGTTGATTCTATTTTAGCCCATTTTCTTGCAAAGCCTCTGAAGATTTTCACTGAACAACTTGAAAATGCAAAAGGTTTTTTCATCATATGGGTTGCTCGTATGGTACATTTTTTCTTCTTGGGCTTTTGAAAACTAAATCAGAATATGAAAGCAATACCAAATGCCCTTAGTTTTTATTATATTTGATTATATAACCAAGGACTTCATAGCTTATGATGATAATAATGTGAAGAAGATGGATAAGAAAAAGGGGGAAAAAAAACTTGATAGGATCTGACTTTTAAGAGATGGGATAGGGATGATGTTTCATTTGAAAGGTTTCAGAGGAGAGAAAACAAAGACTTGGATAGAGACCAGAGATAATAAAATTCATTCTATGGCTGAGAAAATGGCTCTACTAGATGGGATGGGGCTTTTTGTCATGGTACTTGACTCAAAGAGCTTAATAAACTAGGTTGCTATGGTACTATTTATTTATATGATCATGAGTCATGACAATCTTTTTAATTATGTAAACTATTATTATTTGTTCACAACATACCACCAAGTGCTTGCTTGGATGGTAGCAACTCTTGCTACTTGGGCAAGAGGTCAAGGGTTCACTTCCAGTTTACCTTAAAAGGAGGGGTGGATATAGGGCAGAAAAGATGAGGATTAGCCCCTCTATTCTCACAAAAAAGAAAAAAAGAAAAAGAAAGAAGAGAGAGAGAGAGAGAGAGAGAGAGAGAGAGAGAGAGGAGAAGAGCTATTTACAACATGTATGGATGCAGAACTATCTATTGTGTATGTGTTTATGCGTGTGGGTGCGTGTTCATGCTTCTATGCATGTGCCCATAAGTATGTGTGTATGTATTTATGTAATGTATGTACCATTACAGAAGATGGCAAGGTTAAGTTCACACTGATAACTTGTATACTATGCACATGCACAATTGCATTAACCAATGCTTGCATTTTCTTGCTACCAGAAAAGCAAAAAAATATGTAGGTCTCTAGCAAAAATGCACCCAGAAACATTAGGAAGTTTAACTTGAACTGCATACCCCTTCAAGATGAGGAAACTCATCACCGGTCTTGTATATCCCAGCACTGCTGATGTAGAGAAATTGTTTGATGCCAGCAGATTTGGCCCAGTCTGCCACAGGTCTGCATTTCATAATGAGTATTATGACAACTATATTCATTGTATGTTCTGAAACACATTTTAGTGTGACTTCCATGACATGTATATATATGGGTAAATATCTTAATGAAAAGTTCAATCAAAATATACTCCACAAGCTACATTCTACAATGTGCTCTTCAATTTTCAAGTTCAATGGTGAAACTCAGGCTCGTACTTGCCTACAATCTGTTAGAACTCCTACTTTTCCATGTCAATCCTAGTTTCTTAAGCTCTGTTTATTAGCTCAACATTTTGTATCATAAAATGCTATGGGTTTTCTTTCCTTAATTTAACTAGCTAAGGCATGTGTCTATACAATGCACACAGGAAAGACCGCTCCACATAATGCACTGATATCTAATTCTATTAAGTTCATTTTCAATATCTGTGAACCCAATATCACAAAAACATCAAACTATGTTGTCTCGTGGTCACTAATTTTTGCTGTGTCTTCATGTTCGATTCTTTTTTCATTTAGATAGCACTCCATGTCTTCATATCCTCTTGTTTGTAGGCTCTTATGAGTCTTATCCTGCAGAACTAAGTTTTGCAATACCACAATAAAATATAATTCACTCTTGATAAACACTATATATGTTTTAATTAAGTATTAGCAGTTAAAAAGATCTTATGAGCTTTGTGTATATCCTTGCTTGTCTTAAAAGAACTACTCCTGATACTTGCAATTGCTTGAGCATAGCTAATGTGGTCTTGGTGCAAGTTTACTTATCCCACCAGAAATACTCTCCATCCTTTGTCATTGTCCAAGCATATGTCCTCAAAACAATTAATCACATATGCACAACATTCTTCCTTTATACCTGTTCAAATACCCCTCTTTATACACCATCATATGCTTTCTTTGAGTTGATAAAGATCACATCTGAAAATTCCTTTAATTTTCTAGAAATATTTTTGTCAATTGCATAAGCAAGAAGATGACATCCCTCACTAATCATGTTGGGCAAAAGCAGACCAGGTTTGGTTATGTGAGCATGTGGTGATCATCTTTCTTTCTAGTACATAATGTTGCCATCATCTTTAGGGCCTGTTCTGGAGAAGCCCCCACCAGATCCAACAGGATCAGTTCGGGATGGGGAGCTTGGAGAACAAAGACATGGCCCTTGGAGAGGTTTATCATGGTGTTGTGGGGTGCGATCCCTATGGGATAAAAAATACCTCTTGACATGTGTTTTTTTATTTTAAATCCTGCAGAGACCAGGCTCAGCGATCCACAATAACCATCTCCGGCTTGCATGGATGCCATCTCTTTTTTCTCGAGGTTGATGGCTAGGAATAGCCAGTTGTAAAAGGAAGCTCAAACTATAGAGCGAATCCTAATCAACCTTCACAACTTATCAGAAAATACGAATGTCCATATTCTTCTATTAATTGCCTTCCTTATAGCATCTATAGTTTCCATCTAGAGGTTGCCCAAGCAAGATTTCAAATTTCCAGAAAAACTTTACCCTAAGGATGAGCTTTCACCAAGAATCAGAGTTTCATTAGGCGAAGACATGGCCAAAGTAATGCGTCTGACATCTTGAGAAGAAAAACAAAAGGCAAAAACATCAAAATATAAAAAAGGAAAAAATGTTGATGGCTCACTTACTTCACTGCATCCAAATCCTTGCCATTATTGTCCAACACCACATCAAACGCAGCCGTGCCGACAATTTTCCCCACCTCTCCTGGATCTCCCCAGACCGTCCGCCCCCCGGCACTCACCAACTCCTACAAGGTCAATCAAATCCATGGCTAAGAGAACAACCAAATAGCTAGCAAACAAGCCAGAAGCCAAATCAAAATTAATGGGCACGGCCGCAGGGGACAAGAGGGGCGAATTTACCGAGAATCTGGTGAAGGGGGGCTTCTTCATCTTATCGGAGCTCTCCTCGCCGACGGTAAGCACGGTGACCTCATGGCCTGAGCCGAGGAGCTCGCGGGCGAAGTAGAAGCCGATAATGGCGTGTCCGCCGCTGTTGGTGTTGACAACAAGGACCTTCTTCTTCTCCTCCTGGGCGCCGGCTTTCACATAGAAGTTGGAAGAAGGGGAAGAGAAGCGTTTGGAGGTGGGATAGAATGAGGGTGAGGTGAATAGGGTGGAGAGGAAGGGGGAGGAGACTGGGAGGCGGGAAGAAGAGCGGCGGGCAAGAGAGGAAGGGAGAGCGCCGGCGATTGGAGGTGTTCTACGAGAAGAGTGGAGGGGAAGAAGAGAGGAGGCGGCGGCGGTAGCCATGGGTGGGAAAGATGATGATGTGATCGAAGAGTGCAGAGATGTGAGGAGGGTCCAAGAAGAGCAAGTGAGCGAAATTAATTCAGGATAACGTTGCTGCTTGCTACCGTCCCTTCTCCTCGTGTCTGATAACCGTCGCACCGTTATAACGGTTTAGTACCCGCCAAATGGGAACATCCATCAAAAACATAGGAACTAATTCCAGCCTCGATTTTTTTTATATATATACAAGGTAGTAAAAAATAAAATTAATCATCGCAACATCCAATTTTTATAGTGTTATAACTCAAAGTAAGATATTTTTAGTAAAAAATATATTAAAAATTATTATATGTGGTTTCTTAAGTTATAGCCATTTTTGATATTTCTATGTCTTCTTGAATCGCATAGGATTTGGCTAAACTTTTTCACTCTTCCATGGATTTAAGTCTGGCTATTCTTTTGGTGGATAGCTTTGCGTATGAGTCTAAACTTTTTATCTTTGGCAGGCTGTTCTTTCTTCAATCAAGAGGAATCATGATCAGAATTAACTAACAACAGTATTTTTTCTCTCAATATTGTATAATAAGATTTTCCAATAAATTATAAAATAAATTTTATTTTCCCAAGAAATTATTGAACTTTTCTTTTTCGACTGCAAATTGGTTCAACTAAAATTAGATTAATTCAGATTTTAAGATCATGTTTTTGAATTGCATGGCCACGCACCTCTTCTTTTATCTCTAGTGTGGAGCCACATATCTTCATCTAAACCTGAACTTCTATCCCCATTTTTAAAATAGATTATTATCATTGCTTTCCAGTCCATGACAATGTTTGATTGAGAGCAAAACTGGCAAAATACTTTGTATAAACCTTATACTTTCTTAATAGTATTAAAAAACATGGCTAGAATTTGCTAGTGACAGACATAATTTTTGCAAGAGCAAATTATTGTCATATATTCTTGACATTAAATATTTTTTTGTGCCTTTTTTAAAAACATAAAAATACTTTAGGTCAAAATCTATTCCATAAATAGCATCTAAATAGACACGATATAACTTATGGCATAACCACCTAATAGGTATTACTTTTCCTGCTTTCTTTTTTTTTTTTTTGTATATTTCAAGACAAATAAAACCTACTAATGAAAAAAAAAACTTGTCCTCATATTTTTAAATGATTAAGAGAAAGAAGAGAACCATATGAAATTGTAAGTATTATATAAATTAAAACTTTTCCAATAACCTTGATTGATGGGATCATAAAATGTTGTTGTATTATGAAAATGTAATCCTCTAAATTCCAGGAAAAATCATGAACCTATGCTTAATATGGTTCAGGAAATTATTTTTCAGTAAGACTTATATCCTCATGCCAGTTGAATCTTTAGGGATGGACCCATCTGAAGCTTATGCTACTTTTGATTGGTTCAACTCAAATAGGATCTACCAAAAATATATAAAAAAAAATTTCTTTAGGCCATAGGGTTCCCCCCTTCTTCAAAAATACCTATCAAACCCTTTTACTCGACTGGGGATCCTCGTTCACTCCCTCCATTGAGCAAGATTGTCCTTTGAATGAGTTGGAAATGTAATTTCATATTTTAGTAACATTTCTATTCATCTTCAAAATTTATTTTAGAAGGATGTTCCAAGATGCATTTGCTCTAAAGTAATTTAATAGATTCTTTTCTTATAAAAAGGATATTCATGTGCACAGTAGATGCGTGACGACAAGGCCCATCGGGTGCCCAAATCCAAATCTTTGAGCAACTACTCCGATGAGTTGTCCCCTGTTACTAATGAGAAAATTTTTGCTCACGGTCTCGATACTTCATTGAATTGAGTTACATAGCATAATTAATAAGAGATGGATATTTAATACAGCTCAATTTTTTTTTTAAAAAATTTTTTTTTGATCAAAATATCATTTTCTTCTTTTTATTCTATTTTTCTCATGTTTGGACAGGATGTAATAGATAATAAACAAGATGACATAATAATGATATAATATCCTGTTACATCCTATGATATTATATTGCATCATATATAATAATCAAAATATTATAAAAAATAACAAGATGTCATAATAATGACATGATATCCTGTTGCATCTTATGACATCTTGTTGTATCTTATGAAAAAATAACAGAATGTCACAAATATTATTTAGGATGTCATAACATTCAATAGGAAAGAACATTTTGATCAGAAAAATTTTGAGAAAAAACTAAGTTGCATTAAATGTTTATCTCCTTATTAATTGTGCTATATGGTTCAATCCGATAAGACAATATTTTTTTTTCTCCACCAGACATGGTGGATAAAGAATTACCCAATTACTAATAGAACTAATCATTGACACCAAATGCATATATATATATATATATATATATATATATATATATATATATATATATATATATATATATATATATATATATATATATATATATATATATTTTTTTTTTGGTATTTCTGCGCTCAAGTCCGGCACATAATCAGCTCTAATCATTATAAAATAAATATAGTAGCCTCTCATGGTTTAATGTCGGCCAAAGTTGCAAATTTCCTATTTGCCCGTAATTTTGGAATCATACCCAAATAATGGTTAACCAATTAGGTAACAAAAATCCAGCAATTCACAACACTAACCAATTATATGTCAATGTACCGTCTCGTGATCAGCTAATCAATTCCCCTGTGAACACCACGAAAAACAAAAAAAAAAAACCCATCCAACACCACTCCCATGATCCAAACTCTACCCAATCCTCACTTCGGATCATCCAATCTAAAGATGCATTCTACAGTCTTTCTTTTTTTTTAATTTTTTTTTGAACAAAAATCATATGGGGCGTGTGCACAGAAAGAAGAATGGAGCAAGCTTCTGATTTTCTTTATATTTTCTCTAATATTTATCTTAAAAAAAAATAAAAAAGTCAAAAAACTACTACCGATGAAGTTGTCAGTCCCATATTTAAAAAAAATGATATTTTTTTTTAATTTTTAAAATATATTTTTTATCAATATACAATATATTAACAGGTGATACATATTAAGCAAATTAACTATCAAATAAGTCAATATATATCTCTAGATAAACTCACAGGTATATGATACATGATTATGCGATATATATTTAGCAAAATGATGATCTAGCAATTCAATATATATTTTCAAATAAATTGATATATAATTTTTAAAATATTATATTAATCAATATATATTACATGATCAAATAATATATACTTATCAACTTTCTAATGTATATTACAAATTTCTTTCATACATACTTAATAGTGATCCAAATATATATCTGCAGATAAAAAATATGTTCTCAAAATTATATATCAATTTATCTATGTATTGAATCAATATTCGATACGTGTTAAAAAAATTTATGGTATATGCAAGAAAGTCAACAAGAATATATTAGTTAGTCATATAGCAGTACTGATAAATATTATATTTCAAAAATTATATATTAATTTATTTGAAAATATGTATTAAATTATTAGATGATTAATTCGTTAAGCATATATTATCTGATCTTGTATCTTGATAAAAATAATATTTAAAAATTATATATCAATATATATATAAATATATGTGTATATATACATACATATGTATATACATATATATGTATATATACATACATACATACATACATACATATATATATATATATATATATATATATATATATATACATATATATATATATATACATATATATATACATATATATATATATATATATATATATATATATATGTATGTATGTATGTATGTATGTATGTATGTATGTATGTATGTACGTACGTACATACATACATACATACATACATATATATATATATATATATTATTTTAAATAATTTTATTTTTTTATCTTTTAATTATAGTACAGGTAGTTGGGTTAGTTGAGGAAGTTCCCTAGCTTCTGGTCTTCTACTTTGAGAGGGACACCGGGCAAAATAGGAAGGCCGCTACATATTTTCTTCCCCACTGCGCGCCCTATATTATTTTTGTTTTTTCCTTTTTTAACCACCTCGAAGCCCCGCGACACCGCCTGGGCTCCAAAATTCCTCCTGCCGACAGCCAAATAGAGAGCGAGAGAAAGACGCGAGAGCAAAGTAGCTAAAGAGAGATCGTGATGGGTTGCACACAATCGAAGATCGAGAACGAGGAGGCGGTGGCGCGATGCAAAGAGCGGAAACAGTGGATGAAAGTAGCCGTTTCCTCCCGCAACGCCTTCGCTGCCGCCCACTCCGCCTACTCCGTCGCCCTCAAGAACACCGGAGCCGCCCTCAGCGACTACGCCCAGGGCGAAGTTCCCCCTTCCGGTCACACCTCCGCCGCAGGCGCCTCCGCTTCCTCCTCCTCCGCCCAGGCCTCCGTCTCCGCCTCCACTTCCGCCGCAATCCAGCTCCCCATGGAGAAACTCCCGCCCCCTCCCCCGCCGCTCCCCGACTTCTCTTCCACCCCGCTCCAGCGCTCCGCCAGCATGCCCGACCTCCCCATCTCCAAGCCCAAGAAGAAACCCCCCGCCGACGCCTCTATCCGCGAGGAGGACGACGACGAGGACTCCGCCTCCGCCACCGCCACCGTCCCTGACGATGATCTCCCATCCACCACCGCCGCCGACTCCTCCACCGCCCCACCGCCACCACCTCCGTCCCAGCCCCCGCCCCCGCCCCCGCCCCCGCCCCCGCCCCCGATGCCGGAGTCCAAGGTGTGGGACTACTTCATCTTTGGCGCCGAGGAGAATATGCCGCCGCCCACCCTCAGCCAGCCCGAGGAGACCTGGCCGCCGCAGGAAAGAATGGAAATTGAGGAGGAGAAGATCAAATCTCCTGCCATCCCCCCTCCGCCACCGGCAGCGAGCAATGACATCCGTCGCGATGAACCCCCGGTGACGCCACCGGAGAATGTGGTCGCAGAGCCTCTGCCGCCAAAGCTGGTAAAGAAATCCAAGCGGGGCGATTCGGTGCACCACCAGCATGCTGTGTCACCATCGGAGTCCAAGAGGGGCACGATGGTTGCGGCTACTGTTCCTCCTGTAAATATACTACGGGTTTTGATCGAGCTGGATGATCATTTCCTCAAGGCATCAGAGAGTGCTCACGAGGTGTTGAAAATGCTTGAGGCTACTCGGATGCACTACCACTCAAATTTTGCTGACAATCGAGGTAAGCCACCTTTTACTTCCATCTTGCTTCTTATGTCCAGCTGCTTGTGGAGGTTTTTCTCTTTCTTCTGCCACATTTTTTGATAAAATTTTTGGATATCTCCAATTGTTTCAAACCAAAATTTACAGGCTTGTAATTCTGTGAGTAGATTTATTTGACTTCATGACCTCCACTATCCCACCATGAATTTCATCAATACCAAAAGTTGAATAAGAGGAAGCATTAATTATGGAAAGATTCTGAAAAATCCAATAGATTTTTTAGATTTTCGGTATCAGGGTCTTATCTCTGGCAGTTGCTCTTGGTAAATTATCCTCTTTAGGTTAGCGTGATGATGTGTCTCTTATCAAGGTTGAGATGCTTGTAGATAAATAGTATTGGTATCACAACCTGACGTACATTTGGTGATTGTGGACCTTTTACCTTTTGAATTCCATGATTAAGTTATGCTGAATAGAAGGATAAAAGGGTTAGTCATTAGTATGTTGATAGAGAAGGAAAAAGCAAAGGAAAAACGAGAAAGTGCAAATCAAAGGGGAAGGAGAAGGAGACAAGGGTATATGTGGAAGAAGCTTAAACTAATTAGGGTGATATGATGTAACAGTCCCATCAAGGGAGAGCACTTTTTTTTTTAGTAAATATAATCCTCAGTTCCTTTTAGTTGCTCAATTTTTTTTCTCTTTATGTACCTGCAGAGTTTCAGCTAGAACTTCAAAACCAAAACGAAGAATTCTTGGTTTCACTCCGAGCCAGTCCAGAATCAAGGTTCGATTTTAGAGTTTAGGCTGAAAATGACCTGCAAGGCCATATTATACATGGCAATTTGTGTCATTTGTTCGTCATATATTCATTTTATATTTTAAAGATCATTTTTGTTCAATATAAAACTTCAAACTTACATGCTTGGAGAAAAGTGGAAGCATTTGAGTGTTTGGTTGCATTCATGTCAAGAGGAGGTGAACTTGTTGCAGGTTTTTAAGAATTTATTGGGGATTTTGAGGGCCAGAGAAGAAGCGTATGTGAGTGGTATGTCCTGCCGAACTGTGGTTTCACAAATACGAGCTTTGTGGATTTTTGTGAATTGAACTTGGATCTTCTATGTAGCATGCCAAGTTCAAATTTCGAAATAATACATAATAGTATAAATAATATTGCCGAACACTTATTGTTCTTTCCCTTCTCATCTATGTTCAGCTTCTATACATTAATCTGTGTTCATCTGTGTTCATCTATGTTCTAGTTACCATTTCCCCCTCTACTTTAAATTGCTGCCTACTTTTTGTACCACTCTTTCCTTTGTTGGAAGGAAGGAGTTGGCGAGGATGGAGCAAGGTATCAGTTATGCGGATAAGAGATAACGGAGGAATTATAAGATAAAGATGGAAGTGAGCAAAGAGGATGTCACAGGAGTAGGAGGAAAATGGGTGATATCAACAAGGTAATCGATTAGGCAGAGGTATTGATGGTTAAACAAAAACAGCAAGATGGGCAAGTAAACTTAAGGATTGGTGGCATAAGTGTGATTGTTATGGGGGGAATTGTTGTCATAATTTCCTTTTTATTTTGAGTTTTAAATTGAGATAAAATTTAGGACCATATTTGACTATTAAGTCTCTAAGATAGATGGCACATTACTTCAACTGGCTATTGCCATTGAATTATATCCAGTAGTTTTTTTTTCTTTCAAATATTTAAGACCATATTCAGCAACCAGCTAGCCTAAACAATAGCATGCTACATTCACTCTTACTAAGGCCTACCTCCATTATCAAGTGAAACTTTTTTTAGATACTTTTACACTTCCCAGCTAGTTTATTTGTGTTCTTTTTCATCTGTCTTGACCCTGAAATGCAATTTGATCTCCTTTCTAAAGCTAAACCTCCTCTATTCCTCATACCTTATGTTAGACATTGTGATTTAGTTTCATTAGATTTCTTCCATAGTTAGCATCTGATTTATAAAAACTAAAATTTTTAAATATTACTTTTATTTATTAAGTATCTTTTGCTACTAACATTTTCATATTATTCATTTTGTGGTCTATGATTTTTTTTGCCATTTTGATGCTTAAATATTTATGGTGATCTATAGTCACCGAGGTTAATTCAATCCTGGATCAATTTTCTTCAAAATAGCAAAACTGCAAAAGGTATATTAAGTATCAGATTTTCATGTGTCTACATCATGATTGGTGTCGGAATTCCTTCTTTCTGGGATGTTGTGGTGCAATACTTAAGTAGTACACTCATGCTCTTGAAATTTAAGTGGTTTAGATTTTGCTAGACGGGCTTGGGGATATTATTTTGTTAGGTCTTAGTTGTAGGACCATTTTGAAGTAGTAATGGCATATTTTTAGTTAAGATGCCAATTTGAAATCGGTACACTTAGTTTCTTAATTGCTTATCATCATACTACTTAGTAACTTTAAAGCATGATAAAATGAAAAGAGCCTCCACCAAGGTCTATCATACCTCTCCAAACTGATGGTACCCTATTGGTGAGGTCCCGATATGGTACCGAGTTTCAGTTTGGTATATGAGTTGAACTAGTCCATACTAGTCCAAAATGAGTGGAATTGCCTTATACCATGATAAAGAGTGAGAAAATATGTGCTGGGAGCTTGTCTTGATATGGGGTGCATACCATACTCTATCAAACTGGTAACATACTAGTATGATTCTTGATATCGATTTTGCAAACCTTGGTCTATTGTATGCATTAAAGGTTAAAGTTTCATTTCTAATCATATTGTATTAACGGCATGTACTTTTCCTCTAGGTTGTCAACACACATAATGCTTTACAATCCATGCTGGCCTCTGCATTGCTTATTATCCTATTTGTGTATATACAATTGCGATAAGCATAATCAGGTTGATACATGGTGATAAATGATTGTGTACTACTTTCCCTTCTCTGCCTCTATCATATTATTTCTTCCATCTTGGTTTCTTCCGAGGCCTATCCAAAAATCTTGTCATTTATTTTGACTTTATTTTTGAGGACTAGAAACTTGATCATTGATCAAATGTAAAATGATATGATATTGTCATTCAAATTAAAGAATTTTTTGTAATCTTTGATTATGTTAGAAGAATAGATCACCCTTTTTCTTGCTTAAAATATAGAGAGTAGATTTGGAGCTTAGGAAAGGAATGCCATCAGAGGCATCATAGGTCCAGCTTCTTTAGGTGACAAACTATAGGATCCAAGGCAATTAAAGGTTTCCATGTGATTCACGTGATAATTGGAGAATGTACTTTTTCCTTCCATGAGTTTTGAACTTCTATGTATTGCTTGCATGTAACATATTTGTCAACTATTATGTTATTTGTATATTGGATTGCTTAGAATTGCAAAAATCATGTCTTAACCAACATTCAACACATATCTACAATAGCTCTTGATGTAAAATTTCTATATATATCTTAGAACTACATTTTGTTGATCTAAACTTGTCCTTGTACCGTATTAGACTTTTAAATTGATTTAAGTTAAAGAAGATGCACTTATGTATGTATGTATATATGAGCATTTATAAATTTACTTATGTATATACATACACACCTACCATACAACATGGTGTGACACAATGTGTACCAAGGTTCGTTGAACAATCCCAAAATGCACGATTCAAGGTAGGGGTGGCAATCATATTGGGTCGGGTCATATACAGGTCCGGTCACATGTAAGTCAAGTTAGAAAATTCCAAACCTCGACTTGTTTGTTAAATAGGTCAAGATTTAAAATCTGAACCTGTTATGTTTAATGAGCAGGTACCTACACTGACTTGCTTAACCTATTGGATAAACAGGTTATATCTTCTCTTTATCTCTCTCTTAAGAGATTTCTATTGATTTCTACTGATTGTGCTTTAAACAATATAAAAGTATCAAAAAAAATCCATCAGCACTTCTGATAATTTCATAAATGATCTAGGACATTTGTGGATCAATAATTAAAGAAATCAACAAGGTCTTAACCAGCATAATCTTAATCTTGCTTGTAATAATGTTATTTTAAGTCACATAATAATGGAAAAATTAATTTCTAGAAAAAAATTGATAGAGTAAATTATTTATCATTCCTCTTTTTGATACTAATTAATAATTCAAAAGAGAAACAAAGCAATCCAAGCCATCTATAAATTTCCAAAAATAACAAAAAATATATATTTTTTTAACAAAAGAGTAACCACTAGTCTTAGAGATGGTAAGTGCCTACAGATCAAGATTAAGAAAGGAAAGAAGAGAGATGTGAAGATGAGATACTGGAGATGGCTTGGAAGTTGGGGCTGATGCTATGGAAGTAGGAAAGAATAATGATCTATTGGATGGTAAGGAAGGTGGAGAGAGTGCATGGGGTGAAGTTGGGCCCTATGCAGCGGTAGAGGCCCTTGTGCTACTGGTCGAACATGTAGATGAGATTGCGCTTGCCGAAGAGCTTCTTGTTGAATGAGTGGCCGATTAGGTGGAAGGCTTTGGGCTGCATGTTGGTGAACATCTTGTGGGAGAGCTCCATTGAGCAATTGAAGGTGATGAAGCAACTAGTGAGATAAGCGGCAGAGAAATTGAGGCTGGAGGACTTAGTGATGGGAGCCACCGTTGGATATATGCCCTAGAAGTCAGATTGGCTGACACTTGTAAAACACTCTTAAGGTATAATTTGTATATTGATTTTGATATTAATAAAATTAGATTATTTTTATTCACATTATGTTTAATAGTGTATGTGAACCGTCCATTAGGTTAATGGGTATGATGACACATATTCTCAAGAGTTGAGAATTTGAGATGTGTTATTATAGTTAACTCATAAATTGCTTCCGATCATAGGATCATCACGGAGATGGTGATTGATTCGAAAAATTGGTGAATGATCGCTTCTTTCGGGTAGATGAGTCTTGAATCTACGGTATGGAGATATCAGAGCGAAAGTACTGGTGCTTGTTAAGAACAAAGATACTGAGCGTGATCATTTATGAGCAGTCACAAGGATATCTACCTTCTCGTCAGTGACATGCTCATAGTTGTGGTTGTGTGTTTAGTTCTTTGACCTGAGGTGCATCGGCCATTCACCTTGAGGGTGCTGTAGTTTGACTATACTAACTCGATCTCCTAGCCATTTGGGGTCTTGAGGTGTATGTTGACTACAGTATATTCATTGTAAGAATTGGATTGCATCAAGATGGGATCTATCGACCTCGATAGAGGAGTAGTCCTATGTAAATCATGAGATTGAGTCCAAAAATCCATGGCCATGGCAGTGTGAAAGATAGAAAGGTGTTTCTATTGGATTTCACATCGGACTCGAATCGAATGATTCTATCATATGATAGTGATGAGGTTTGACGAGTTTACCTTGATCTCGATCCTGTCGAGACTCATGATAGAAGAACCGGATCACATGATAATTGCACCTAGAGGTTCTTTTTTAATTCTGATGGATTGCCACTACATACTGCTAGGTGTCACTGATGGATTGTGGGATCAATTGAAATTATTTCGATGATCAATAATTCTAATTGGCTGAATTGAAAAGAGTTTTAATCCATCGAAAAGAGTTTTGATGATGTTGTTGATAGAGATCACAACATATCCTATTATCATGCAGAATTGAACCTATAGGGTCACACAATAAAGGACTTTGGTCTAGGATTGCTTAATTGGACTCAATTGGTCCAATTAGGTCTAAGGCAATCATGTTAGCACATGATTAGATCCAGATTTCTTCAGGATTGGGTTCCCTATCATATAGGGTTCAATCTAATCTATTTGAGCTGTTAATTTGCGCCAAGAGTTGGTTGCATTTAATCTTCTTTAGCCAAATTTGAATTTGATTCAAATTTCATTGGACCTATGCCCATTTGAAAGTCAGATGAGCATACGAGGAATGGGAGAAGAGAGGAGCACATGCTCCTCTTTTGTTCGTGCTTCTCCACACACAAAAAGGGCGTACGCCCCATTTGAAATTTGATTTCAAATGAGGTGCACGCCCATAATGGACAAGGATGGAGGGGCGCCAAGTGTTGACGCCCCTCTTTCTTTTTCTCGTGCATTTTCAAGAGAAAAGGGACACATGCCCCTTTTGGATAAGATCCAGAGGTGTGCGCCCCATATGGATAAAGATGAGAGGTTAAGGAGGTTACCATTTAAATTTGAAGATTAAATTTGAAGTGTTCAAATTTGAACTTGGGTTGTTGGATAGGATCCACTTGAATTTAAATGGGTTGTTATGCATATCCTAAAGAAGAGATCACTTGAATGAGATACACGTCCTCTTGGTTTCTTTGGAGTTTTCTTATGAAGAAAATTCAGTGGAGAGATTAAGGGACGCCCCATCTGAAATTTGATTTCGAATGGGAGTCGTTCCATGTTGGTTGGGGAGGATTAGGATTTCATGTCTATAAATGGACCCCTTCCAAGGGGTTCGGGATCTCATCATTAATAGACCCAAAACTCTGCCTCTACTCCACGTCCAATTTTCTCTCACACGCCTAGAGTAGGCTGTCATATCCCACGCCCAAGGTGTTGAGCTGATCCTCGAAGTGCTTGAAGGTGTTCAGGTATCATCCCACTGAAGGAAGAAAGGGTTGCAACAAGAGTTGTTCCAACAGTCCCGGAGAGCAGATCGGTTGCTGATCAAGAGCCCTCAGGTCCGCCTTGGAGAAGGTGGATTAGTTCTGGAGAAAGCATCCCAGATCAGGTCCGAGTGGATACCTGTAGAGGTCGGACATGTGCGGTGCTCAACAGCAGATCTCAACGAAATCAGGATCATCGGATTGCAGAGATTGTCTATCCACGCAAGGTGATGTGATCACCCTTTCACTTAATGTTTGTATGCTGGTTTCTTTTTGTTTTTTTGATTTAGATCTATGCCTTACGTGTCAGATCGGTGGAAAAATTTTTGAAATCCACTGCCTCTGATCCGAACCGATCCGATGCACAATCCAACCATTCAATTGGTGTCAGAGCCAGGTTATACGGATCATAGATCTAAATCGGATCAGATCTAATTCAGATGTGATCTAAAGTAGTAATCAGATCTGAAAATATTAGATTAGATCTAATTTTCAGCATGTTTAGATAGATCTAAAAGTAGTTTAGATTTGATCGCAAGCATGCTTTTTGACTAGATCTATTTTGATATATGAGATATATGTGTAGATCTAGTTTAAAGTCTGAGTAGTCAAGTACTCCAATTAATTGAGTTTATCACCAAACCATCCGATCATAAGAGGAAGCATGGATTAAAGTTCCTCTCTTGCTCAATCAAAGGGTTTTCTTATGACGTGTGTAGGGATGCCGTGTGATTACATCCCATGAAGAAAAACAGCGAAGGGAAAAACTTAATTTCTGCAAAATCCTAGATCCAAAAATCATAGATTTTGATGCATAATTTAGTTGTTTAGATTTTAAAATTATTTTAATTTCTAAATTGAAGCTTTTTATTATGCATGGATCATTAAAATTGTGAAACTCATTGCTGGTACGCCCATCGAGTCAACTCGATTCTTCTTCGAGTCAACTCCTTTTCATCGGAGTTGACTCGAGATCCTATGGAGTTGGCTTGGTTTGCAGACGAGCCGACTCGGTTCAGCGGACTGCGGCAAATGGGTTCTCTGTTTGTCATAGGGAGCCGGCTCGGTTTAGACTCAAGCCGACTTGCTATGATGAGTCGACTCAAGTTCAGGGCGAGTTGACTTGAGGGTGAGCAAAAAATTTAGTATGCGATGCAATGTTGATTTAAATTATTTAGACATATGATTTGACCCATGAACTTAATTAAGAATTAAGATATGAAATTAAATAGATCTAAAATTGAGAATTGGAGATCTAAGTCAATATTCATAATACATGGGTTCAGGGTGTGGGTAGCTCAATTAGGTCTAGTTTGAGCGGTTGATTAAACCGAATCAAATGTTGGTTAGGATGGGATCAATTGTGCTCATGACCAAACCAAGTAGTTGTAGTTTGGTTAGATCGATTAACAGCCACATATTATCGATTAACTTAAGATTTAATTCGGCTCAGTGGTTCGAGCTCGGGTCAATAGGCTAATCTGATCGATTCTAATCAACCAATTTAGTATTTAAAATAAGTACATAAATGGTGGTTCATTAATTGATTCCGTTGTCTGACTTGATCAATTCATTGATGTCTAAGAAAAACAATGGAGGGACCCCCACACATCTTAACTTATCTTGTCATTTTGGAAGATTATATTTTGTATTAGGTTATTTGTTGACTCGAGCTAGCCCATGCCACTAGGTTAGTCATAACCGTTATGACTAATTGAGGAAGAGACCTAAATCAAATCTCTCTAATAAAATATTAAGTTTAGTAGTCTTTCACCGTTGTAGTTATGCGGATCCTTTCCGAGGTTGACTGTTCTCGGTTGGACACAGTGGTTTAGTTACACCGGAAAGACACAACCATGCTATTAGGCATGAGATACTGCGGGATGGAGATGGAGTTGGGCTCAATATTTCAGATATGGTGAGAGTCCCAATGACGGCTCCATTTCATGCAAATGGTGGGTTTGACTTAACTAAAGAGTGGGCCAATATTTTGGGTACGGTGAGGCTTCACGAATTAGAGATCGGAGATGGCTGCAATATGTTTGGTGAAACATCGGTGAGACCGCAGCACCCATTAGAAACCTTTGATCGTGGATGTTTTCATTTCTCTACCCAGGGAGTGCGGGGATCCGAGAAAAATAGTGGGAGCCCAAATTTATTTTAAAATAAAATTTTTAAAATAAATTGGTTAAGTTAATTATAAAATCTAACTAGAAACTTTGACTCTCTACAGGAACAATGTCTGCTTTCAATCTCCTGGCTAGAATCCTTGAGACCAATAAGTTGACCGGACCGAATTTTAAAGATTGGCTCCGAAACTTGAAAATTATTTTGAGTTCTAAGAAATTGGCCTATGTCCTTGATCAGGACCTTTTTCCTCTTCCAGTCCGTCTGACTGTTGATCAGAGAGCATCTCATGAGAAGTAGTTGGATGATGATAACAAGGTTAGGTGCTATGTGTTGACGTCAATGTCTAACTAATTGCAGCGCCAACACCAGGACATGAGGACTGTCAGACAAATACTGGCTCACATGTGAGAGTTGTATGGTGAGCAGAGCTACGCAGCTCACTATGAAGTATCCAAGTGACTCTTCAAAGCGAAGATACGTGATGGACAGTCGGCCCACGATCATTGTTTGATAATGATCAAGGACGTTGAGGAGCTTGAGAAGCTCGGGATGTCCATGGATAAGGACTTACAGATTGACCTCATTCTGCGGTCCTTGACTAATTCATATGGGCAGTTTATTGTAAATTTCCATATGAATAAGATCTAGTACACCTTGGCCGAGCTTATGAATATGCTGGTCACTATTGAGAGAATCTTGAAGAGTTCAAGAGGCTCTGTACTTGCTATGGAGCGGATTTTTTCTAAGAGAAAGTCTACTAGGAGGAAGAAAAAATCTGTGAAGAAACAGAAAGTGGAGGGCAAAAAGGAGAAGGCAGTTTCAAGAAAAAAGGCCGCTGATAAAGAAAGTTATTTTCATTGTAATATTGACGGCCATTGAAAGCGGAACTGCCCTGCTTACCTAGCGACTCTGAAGAATAAGAAGGAAGGTGGACCTTCTGAAGGTATGTTCGTCATAGAAACAAACTTAATGATTTTTTCTACATCTAGTTGGGTGCTTAACTCTGGATTTAGTGCTCACTTATGCACTTCTTTGTAGGGTCTTGAGGATAGCAGGAGGCAGAGGGATGGTGAAATGATCCTACACATCGGGAACGGAGCAAAAGTTGCTGCTGTGGCCGTAGGAACGTACCCTTTGTGACTACCATCGGAGAATATTTTATTATTAAGAGATCGTTACTTTGTACATGCTGTGAGCAGGAATCTAATTTCTATCTCTTGCTTAACGTAAGAAGATTATGTAATTAGTTTCTTTAAAGATCACTATAGTATTTATTTTAAAAATAATAAACTTGAAAGTGGTTTCCTTATCAATGGTCTCTTTCAATTACATATAGATGTTTCTGTGAATTATGTCGAGCAAAATGTGAATGCCATAGGTTCTAAATGTCTTAAAGATAACATAAATGAAAAAATATTTGTGGCACCTAAGACTAGGTCACATTGAAGAAGACAGGATTAACAGATTGAAGAAAATCGGACTGTTGGATCCGTTGATTTTTGAGTCATATCCGGTCTGTTAAGTATGCCTTCAGAAAAAAATAACCAAGCTGCTCTTTGTAGGATATAGGGAAAGGACTACAGAGATACTTGTTCTGGTGCATTCTGATGTCTGTGGCCCATTCGATGTGCTGGTTAGAGGAGATTTTCTCTACTTTATTACCTTTATCGATGATTTTTCATAGTATGGGTATGTGTATCTTATGCGTCACAAGTCTGAGGCTTTTGAAAAGTTTAAAAAGTTCAGATATGAAGTGGAGAAATAAATCAGAAAATCTCTTAAGATTCTTCGATCGGATCGAGGAGGTGAATACCTTAGTAGAGAATTTCTGAATTATCTCAAGGAACATGACATAGTCTCATAGTGGACTCTATCTGGAATGCCTCAACTCAATGGAATTTCAGAATGGAGAAATCGGATCTTATTAGATATGGTTCGATTTATGATGAGCTTCACAGACCTTATTTTTCTTTGGGGACATAGCCTTTTGACTGTCATTTATGTGTTGAATAGAGTTTCATCTAAAATTATTCCTACCACACCATATGAGATATGGCATGATAAGAAATAGAGTTTGAGTCATCTCAACATTTGGAGTTGTCCAACCCATGTCAAACGACAACAGGTGGATAAATTAGAAATCAATTCCCTTAGAGCTCGTTTTGTTGGATATCCTAAGGAGTCTTTAGGATATTACTTCTATCTTCCAGAAGACTACAATATGATTGTGAGTCGGTATGCAGTCTTTTTTGAAAAATAGTTTATTCAAGATGGAGGCATGGAAAGACAAATTAGGCTCGAGGAGAAAGTCTCTGAAAAGCAGCGAGCCTTGAAACTTGAGGAACCAATTCAGTCTGAGCCGATCCACACATTTCCTCCATCTCATAAGTCTAGTAGGATTTTTTGTCTTCCTGAGAGGTACTTAAGTATTATTTCAGAGGATGTAGAGAAAATATTCTTCACAGAAAATGGGGTACATGGAGATGACCCCGAAACTTATAATGAGACGATATCAGATATCGATTCCTAGAAATGGTTAGAGGCAATGAAGTCAGAAATTGACTCGATGCACTCAAATCAAGTCTGGACTTTGGTAGATTCACCTGAAGGTATTGTACCTATTGGGTGTAAATAGATCTTCAAGAGAAAGATAGGTGCAGATGGAAAGGTAGAAATCTTTAAAGCTAGGCTCGTGGCGAAAGGATATAGTCAGCACGAAGGCATTGACTATCAGGATACCTTCTCGTCTGTAGTCATGTTTAAGTCCATCCGCACATTGCTTGCCATTGCAGCATATTTTGACTACAAAATATGGCAAATGGATATGAAAACGGCGTTCTTAAATGGATATCTTGAGGAAGATATCTATATGGAACAGCTGCTTGATTTCACTTTCAATGATAGTGATCATAAAGTTTGCAAACTGCAAAGATCCATTTATGGACTAAAGCAAGCATCTCGGAGTTAGAATGCTCGTTTCAACGATATAATCAAATCATTTGGTTTCATTAAGAACGAGGAGGAACCATGTGCCTTCAAAAAGATCAGTGGGAGCATTGTCACTTTTTTCATATTGTATGTGAATGACATCCTTCTGATTGGAAATGACATTCTCATGTTGACCTCGGTCAAAGTTTGGTTGTTCAAAAAATTTTTTATGAAAGACCTAGGAGAGGCATCCTTCATTTTGAGGATTAAGGTCTATAGAGATAGATCTAGGAGGATGCTAGGATTGTCACAGAAGATATATATTGAGGAGGTGCTGAAGAGGTTCAGCATGGAGAACTCCAAGAGGGGTCTGATACCCTTCAGACATGGCATTCATCTTTCTAAGAAAATGTGCTCCAACACATCGAAAGAGATTGAACGCATGAGCAAGATCCCTTATGCTTTGGCTATAGGGAGCCTCATATATGCCATACTTTATATGCGACCTGATATCGTTCATGCTGCGAGTGTCACAAGCAGATATCAATCGAATCCAGATAAAGAGCATTGGACTTCTGTGAAATACATCCTTAAGTACTTGAGAAGGACTAAGAATATGTTTCTGATCTTTGGGAATGAAGAACTTAAAGTGCAGGGGTATACTAATTCAGACTTCATGTCTGATACTGATGATCGAAAGTCGACATCAGGAAACATCTTCTTATGCAATAGTGGCGCTGTCAGCTGGATGAGTTCCAAACAGACTGTGATTGCAGACTCCACCATGGAAGCAGAATACATCGCCGCATCAAAGTCTACGAAGGAGGTATTTTTTCAAAAAATTTATTGCAAAGCTAGGTGTGATGCCATTAAATACTGTCCTACTCTACTGCGACAACAATGACGCCATAGCCCTAGCTAAGGAGTCGACGTCTCATCAGAAATCCAAATATATCGAGCGACAGTTCCACCTCATCCATAAGCTCGAGAAAGGATACATCGAAGTGAAGAGAGTTGATACTGCGGACAACGTGACTGACCCACTGACGAAGCAATTGAGCCAGCAAAAGACTGAAGCCCACTTTGAGAAGATGAGAATTAGATTTGTAGTTAATTGGCTTTAAGGCAAGTGAGAGTTTGTTGAATGTATGCTCTAAAAATCAGATTGACTGACATTTGTAAAACACTCTTAGGGCATATTTATATATTGACTTTGATATTAATAAAATTGAATTATTTTCATTCACATTGTGTTTAATAGTGTCTGTGAATCGTCTATTGGGTTAATAGGTATGATAACATATATTCTCAAGAGTTGAAAATTTGAGATATGTGTTATTATAGTTAACTTATAAATTACTTCCGATCGTAGGATTATCATGGAGACGATGATCGATCCAAAAGATTGATATATGATCGTTTCCTTCGGATAGATGAGTTTTAAATCTACAGTGTGGAGACACCGGAGCGAAAGTACAGGTGCTTGTTAAGAACAAAGATACTGAGCGTGATCATTTACGAGCAGTCACAAAGATATCTATCTTCTCATTAGTGACATGCTCATAGCTGTTGTTGTGTGTTTAGTTCTTTGACCTGAGATACATCGGCCATTCATCTTGAGAGTGCTGTAGTTTAACTACACCATAACTCGGTCTTCTAGTCATTTGGGGTCATGAGGTGTATGTTGGCTGTAGTATGTTCATTGTAAGAATTGAGTTGCACTAAGATGGGATCTATCGACCTTGGTAGAGGAGTAGTCCTATGTAAATCATGAGATTGAGTCTAAAAGTCCATGATCATGGTAGTGTGAAAGATAGAAAAGTACTATCGGATTTCACATTGGATTCGAATCGAATGATTCTATCATATGACAATGATGAGGTTTGATGAGTTTATCTTGATCTCGGTCCTGTCGGAACTCACGATAGAAGAACTGGATCACATGATAATTGCACCTAGAGGTTCTTTTTCAATTCTGATAGATTGCCACTACATACTGCTAGGTGTCACTGATGGATTGTGGGATCAATTGAAATTATTTCGATGATCAATAATTCTAATTGATTGAATGGAAAAGAGTTCCGATCCATCGAAAAAAGTTCGATGATGTTGCTGATAGAGATCACAACATGTCCCATTATCATGTAGAATTGAACCTATGGGGTCACACAATAAAGGACATTGATCTAGGATTGCTTAATTGGACTCAATTGGTTCAATTGGGTCTAAGACAATCATGCTAGCACATGATTAAACCCAGATTTCTTCAAGATTGGATTCTTTATCAGATAGGGTTCAACCTAATCTATTTGGGCTCTTAATTTGGCACCAAGAGTTGGTTGTATTTAATCTTCTTCAGTCAAATTTGAATTTGATTCAAATTGCATCGGACCTACGCCCATTTGAAAGTCAGATGAGCATACGAGGAATGGGAGAAGAGAGGAGCGCACCCTCCTCTTTTGTTCGTGCTTCTCCACGCACAAAAAGGGCGTACGCCCCATTTGAAATTTGATTTCAAATGAGGTGCATGCCCATAATGGATAAGGATGGAGGGGCACCAAGTGTTGACGCCCCCTTTTTTTTCCCCGTGCGTTCTCGAGAGAAGAGGGATGCACGCCCCTTCTGGATGAGATCCAGAGGTGTGTGCCCCATATGGATAAGGATGAGAGATTAAGGAGGTTACCATTTAAATTTGAAGATTAAATTTGAAGTGTTCAAATTTGAACTTGGGTTGTTGGATAGGATCCACTTGAATTTAAATGGGTTGTTATGCATGTCCTAAAGAAGAGATCACTTGAACGAGATGCATGTCCTCTTGGTTTCTTCGAAGTTTTCTTATGAAGAAAATGCGGTGGAGCGATTAAGGGATGCCCCATCTGAAATTTGATTTCAAATGGGAGCCGTTCCATGTTGGTTGGAGAGGATTAGGGTTTCATGTCTATAAATGGACTCCTTCCAAAGGGTTCGGGATCTCATCATTAATAGACCCAAAACTCAGTCTCTCCTCCACCTCCAATTCCCTCTCACATGCCTAGAGTAGGCTGCCATATCCCATGCCCAAAGGTGTTGGACGGATCCTCAAAGTGCTTGAAGGTGTTCAAGCATCATCTCATGAAGGAAGAAAAGGCTGCGGCAAGAGTTGTTCCAACAGCCCCGGAGATCAGATCGGTTGCTGATCAAGAGCCCTCGGGTCCGCCTTGGAGAAGGTGGATTAGTTTTGGAGAAAGCATCCCAGATCAGGTCCGAGTGGATACCTATAGAGGTCGGGCACGTGTGCCGCTCAATAGCGGACCTCAACAAAATCAAGATCATTAGATTGCGGAGATTGTCTATCTCCACGCAAGGTGATGTGATCACCCTTTCACTTAATGTTTGCATGCTGATTTCTTTATATTTTTCTGATTTAGATCTATGCCTTGCATGCAGGATCGGTGGAAAAATTTTTAAAATTCACTGCCTTTGATCTGAACCGATCCGGTGCGCAACCCAATCCTTCAGCCACATAGTACCATTGATTGGAGATTGGAGATCAGAGTATAGAGCGACGTGATGGCACTCTTGCTCCTTTTCGATTGGAACCCTAACCCACAAATTTCACAGATGATAGATTTAACATAAAAGACAAGAAGGGGACAAGGCTCACCAGCTCACTGCCTTCTTGCAAGCTTCGAGCTCGATGTGGTATCCACCATCACCATGGGGGAGATGGAGCACTACTCCGCATCAATGGCAAGAGAAGGATCGGAGATCAGAGAGATTTGGCTTAAAAAATGATAGATGGAGGAGATATTGTGGTGAGAGGTCAGAGTGGGAGATCACAAGCTCAAGTAATGGGAGAGGATGATGCCAGTGCTGTTGGAGAAACCCTAACCTCAAAAACTCAAAAAGAGGAACAGGGGGAGAACTCTCCAAAATGCCTTAAATAAATGGACAGCACCTGGCTAGGCAAGGCAGTTACCTAGTCGGGTTCGGGCATGAGTGGATACAATGGGTTTAAGCCCAACCCAACCTGATTAACATTAAATAGCTTAATTAGGTTATGTTATTGAAACCTGAACCTGGCTCATTTAACAAACAAGTCAAGACAGGTGATTTGTTTATGATCTGATTTTGTTTAGCCTAATCCCAAACCTATTTATTGCAGGTCGGATATGGATGAGGTCTTTTTTTGCCAGCCCTAGTTCGAGGCATACGTATTGTTTCAGTAAGGAACTAGGATGGTTCAATGTTTTGAAATAGATAGAAGGTGAACTAGCCAAAATTACAAGTTCCATCTTTTGAGCAGTACCAGCCCATCACTTGGTTGAATCAATGGACTCATATAAATAACCTACACACCCTTCTTCCGCTCAATCCTGATCAACCTCACTGACTCGCGTGTATCTCTCTTTGACCTCCCTCAACCTCTTATGGCCCTTTGCTGTTTGCCCCTGCTGACAAACATCGCCCTTGCTGATTGCCCCGGTTGATCGTTGCCTCCACTTTAAAGCCAATCTTCATCCAAACCCTAGATTGCAAAACCTTGACCCTCAATCTAAATCCTAATTCCACCTCCCTCCATGCCCTTAAGCTCGTTGTGGAGGTTGGGCCTTGCATCCCTATCCACCTCCAATTGAGGTATGCTCCTCCCTCCCTCCCGCTTCTCTTTTGGGTGAGACTGTAAGTACCTGCATGGTGTTATTGTATTATGTGTTGGTACAGTCTGGTGCTACCAACATGGTTCCTGGCCATTAAGTAGCTAGTATCAATGTTGCAGATCTTGATGATTATCATTTTGGTTGGGCACGATATGCTGCATTCAATTTTTTGGATTTTTAGACTATTTTGGCTAGGCAAAATGTGGAGTCTTTTACTCTTTTCATGTTGTTGGATGTAAGTTAAAATGAATAAAATTCTTCAAGCGATTTAAATTAAAAAGTATGCATGTATACATATACTGCTCATACAACACATTGCGGCATGATATGTGTACCATTCTAGCCCTTAACTTGCAAGGGCACAATATGCATATGATGATAATTGTGGTGTCTTTTATTCTTTTTATTTTCATGCTCTTTGATTTTAAGTATGAAATTTTTAAATTTATTTTAGTTAAAAAATATGTTATTATATACATAAGTACATTTGTATGTATGTATGTATGTATGTATGTATAGGTACATACATATGTATGTATGTGTTTACATATGTAGATATGTCTGCATGTACGTATGTACCTACCATACAACATGATGTAGCAAGATATGTGCACCATTCTGGCCCTTAGTTAGCACAAGCACATCATACTGCATTCTATCTTTTTTTATTTTCGTATCATAATAATTATGGTACTTTTGTGATCTCTACTTTATATGCTCTTTGATTTTGAGATCTATGATCATAACAAATATTTGGATGGTCATACTATTTATACCATGTAGCCTAGTAAAACATAACATAGGCATTCATCATGATATAATCCTATATTTCATTAGCCTCTCTTACTTTCCTAATTTGCTTGTAGAGCAAGAAATAGAATGCATGACTTCTTTTGATATGGAAAGCATGGAACAGCATGTGATAGTGATAAATTGCTAACATGTTGTGTTGTGTAAAATACCTATTCTTCATTCTTTAATCATTTAATATAATCCATTTCATTTATTGTGATTCAATGTTTTCTTTGAGTTGGCACTGAATCATCTCTTCCAAAAAAAATATCTTGATGATGCTTTATATGTTCCTTGTAGGACACATTGATCATTCTGCAAGAGTTATGCGAGTTATCACATGGAATCGCTCAATTAAAGGCATACCTAACCCGGATGATGGGAAGGATGATTTTGATAATGATGAATGGGAAACGCATGCGACCATTTTAGATAAGATGCTAGCATGGGAAAAGAAACTACATGATGAAGTGAAGGTACATTGCATTTGATATTTGATTTAGTTTAATGTTTATGCTCTTTAATCATATTTTCTTTTCTTTTCTTTTTTTTTTGATTTTGTTCTACTGGTTCCAACTTGGTGATTTTCGACATAAGCAACAAGCCTTAGCCCTTCCCTGTGGTTGTCCTTAGATGTCTTACTTTACTATCTCAAGGCATCCAAGATAAATTCCTTCAGGTTTGAAAGCATCAAGTAATAGCAGGGGACATTTTCTTTTTATTATTTTTTGTTGCTTTTCTTTAGTAACATTTCATAGTTTTATTATTACCAAAAGAAACCATTTTTACTGCAAAATCATCTAGTGAGCTAACATGGTATAGCCATAACCATGATAACATGCTTTGTCCTCATTATTTTTCATTGCATTATGAGTTGTTTATATTTTTCTTTATCCCCATCAAAGCACAAACTCCTTAGGTTATTGTTGTAACTTGTATGTAGATTTACCCATGGTTTCTTTTTAATATTCCCCAAACTCTCATACAAATTTGAATCCTTTCTAATGGTTGCCTCATTTGATTTTCGTTGCAAAATATCAATACTGTGTCAATTAATTAAATCATCACTTCATCTTTGATTTATGCAACTCCATGTTTTACCAATTTAAATAGTTTTAAATTTTTAGTTATATCATACACCCACCTCATCTTTTAAGAGTTCATACTCTATTCTTGCAACTTCTTACCTGACTTAAGATATGTAGATTGTTGTTTCCTTTATTGTTGTTTTCTATAAATTGTTATCAAGTCTTCTAGCATGCGACAACTACTCAATGCTTTTGGAACATTAAAACCTAATTATAACATCTAGGAAAAACTTGTAATTTTTGGCTGAAAAAATAATTTACACAACATGCTGCAAATCTGACACTATGGGTTTGCTGGTGTGCATGGCTTTGTCATGGTTTAAGATTTCAGTTTGGAGAACGTATTGGCTAACCCCATATCTAGCTATTTTATTTTACACCAACTATAACCAAGTTATGCCAAACAGGTACCGGGTGCCAAATAGATACTGATTTCAACCAGTTAGTGATTGGTACAGTATGGTACTGGTTTGGTACTGTACTGACACATGGTACTGTATGGCATATCTATCATCTAACTAGTGTGGAATTTTTTTATTATTTTTCATTTCTTTTCTAATTTTTTCAGTTACTGTTTTAATCATTATGGCTGTTTCATTTAGGATTTTGATGTTGTTTTCATATCCTATTTTGTCATCAAATGGACTTAAAGTACAATTAATACAATGGTAATATAGGTAAATGCATAAGTATATATAATTGAATATACATATAAATATATCAAATGAACTTAAAGTACAAAACGTGTACTGATCTCTAAAATTTCATGGAATATTTATGTCCTTTATAGATGTCGGGATTACGGTCATAGTTCAAGCCCGGGATAGTAGTTCAACTTTTCAAATAATCTTCTCCATATCCTTGCATTCCATAACCTGCACCTATTGGATGGTCACCCTAATGCTAATCTCTCTATCTGATACTGGACTAGCCATCTGAAGATTGCAGCAATGAAAATCTGATTCATAAGCTGCCTGAGGCTATGGAGGGTGGTAGCTTCTTGAATATGATGCTTCAGGTGAAAAATATCCACATAGGTTCTAGCTTGGCTATGTGGGAAAGGATTCAATGTATGACTCCAATCTAGTATGTCTAGGGATCCTACTCCATATGCAAGGTCATTTGCACCGGCAGTGCCATGTCCCAAAAGATCTTGAGAGGCTTATCTCATGTATGCAATGCTATCCTCACGGGCTCTCTCAAGTCATCCACCATGGTCCATATCTTGTATGGCATGATTGAATTGAGATTCACATTTGAATCAACGATCCTCGGAGTGATATTTTGCCATGTTATGCCCACTGTGTCCTCCTTGGCCGCCAGATATATCATCACTCAAATTGTCATTGCCATCATTGCTATTATTGCAAGATGATTTCACAACCGGTCATATGAGGGCTGACAAGTTTCTAAATCAAAGTGAATAGACTTCTCATCCACTCTCTCCAATGGAATTGCAGTTCCCTTTCTTTTTCCTTTCTTAGTGATATAAGGACTGCTTTCTTTTCCTGGATGCTCCTAATATCAACCTGGCTTTGCTAGGTGGTTCGATTGCACACACCACCCTGACTGGCCCTAGTTGCCTAACTAGACCAACTACTTTAGTGGCCTCATCTTAACATCTCTCTCTTAAATCTCTTGGAGGATATCTTGGACATGGAACCTTACGATGATTTTCAGCTCCCTTCGACCCTTATAGTTGCTCAACTCAATAAGCGTTGTATGTATCATTCTGCTGGTTGTTTCGCATTCACCCTATCCTTTCTTGCTATGAAACTAGCCAGTCAAGGAGCTGATCCTGGCTTATCAAGCATAGGCTGTTGCCCCCAAGTCAACTAATCATCGGATCCTGCTCATCATATACGAAATGATTGTGGTGGATAATCATACTTCAACTCTATTTCCTCTTCAATACACTTCAATCTGAGCCTTAAATTTAATGAATAATATACCAATTCATTCAAGTGCTTCTATATGAGGTGGTTCCTTTGTTTGCCACTAGAGATTGTCTGAGAGGACCCGGATGGCCAACCTTTGTAGGATTTTTGATGATTGTCCAAAATGGAACTATAGTTCAGCTGCAAATACAATCAAGCAAATCACATATCAAACACAACTTATCATAAAAAATTAGACTAGCCGGTGTCCAAAAATTCCTAGATTCATGCTTTCTTTGCTTGCCATAGCGGCTTCGAACCAAAGCTATGGGAGCCTCCCTAAACACTTTATTCTATGAAAGACACATTATATTATGACAATAATTTGCTTAATTGACAAAGTAATGATCATGTATGCCATTAAAATAACTTACCTCTTTCAGACATCGGGCAACAACGATCGGATCAGGCTCATCTTATAGATCACATAGTGTAAGGCGATCAGAAGTTCATCGTCCATGTCCATTCCTGGGATACTATATAGGAACATCTTGTTAAGGTGATAGGCTGCCAATATTTTGCAATTATTTAGTTAACGATCAAATGATTGCACATTGGATTTTGTTGTGTAAGAATAAACAATTACAAGAATGAATAAATTATTACCTGCTAAATGTACTCCTTACCAATCTAATAATCTCCTCTTTCCTCGATGATGTCAATGTACTCTTGGGTATGCTTTAGATCTGCCTACCTGATTTCGGCCTTAGCAACCATCATCATGTGATAAAAGAAGCCTATTTAAGGGTATCTCTCATTGTCTACAGCTCTCAGCACTCAATATAATAGTGAGATAGTCTTAACAATTCTCTCATTCTGCTGTTAAAATTGCTAGCTCATGACTAATCCCTCCATGTGCCTGCCTTCCATGTCAGCTTGAGCAAATCTACTCTCCTTCCACTTGGCACTCACAAACATATGATACAATGTAATTTGTGGAATGTAAATTGTGGCAAAGTGGGTGACTATTGGCCTTAATATCTTATCCACCATATATTTCCTCATCAAAGATATAGTCATTGTGTGGTTCTATACGAATCTAGTAATGGATTGTGTTGTTTCGACTGTCTATTTAACTCTATGAATATTTTTGATGTCCATTAATATCAAATCTATCGAATGTGCTGTACATGAGATCCAAAAAATATGCAACCTCCTAATCATCAGAATCTCTCCGTCAGTCTTATTTTTTGTTATGTTATACCTAGTCTGTTATTCATGATCAGCTCTATTCACTTCGGCTTCTTATTTTCCCTTCTTGGATTCAATTTTGCAAGTTTAATAAGTATGTTATGTCATCAATTGATAATTTCTTGACTAATTATTTAAAAATTAGTGAATTTATATTTTAATGCAAAAAATCATCAAATTATGTTAGGATATATTCTACGTTATCTATAAATAATACTAATTTTTTATAATTTTATATGGATTAAATATTTTTTAATTAATTTTATATAAATATTTAGAGGATTAATTAATCATGTTAATGTAGAATCCTACTGGGGATGCTACATATGTTTTTATTCAATTGATAATTATTTAATTATTTATTTAAAAAATTAGTGAAGTTTTTTTATAAAACTAAAAAATAGATTATTACTTTAGAAATACTTCGACATTATTTATACATAATACTAGTTTTATAATTTTTATAATTATTTAAATATTTTAATTTATTTTTAATTAAAAATCAATATTTAATTATGAAACATTAATTTTCTTCGGATTAGTGAAGCATCCTATCAGGAATGTTACATATATTTTTCTCAACATATAGGGAAGCACTAATCATCACTTATTTTTCAAATTTATTTGTGTTTGGGCTTAAATTGCTACCAATGTAATCATCCCCAAATTTAAACAAATTGCTATCAAATTTGTTTAAACAAGTTTAAACAAATAACCCTATCAGGGGTGATCATCCCCAAACATTCTACCAATTTTTCAGACAATTTTTTATCATTATTTAATTTATTATTATTTTTTAATTCAAAAATATAATTTTAATCTAAAAATTATTTAATGAAAAATTATGATTTTTATGCATTATGTAGATTTTATGTAGAAGTAGATCTGCAGCATACAAAATCCAAAATTTTCCCGTGATCTTCCGTCATTTTCCTCTTTTTTGTCTGATTTTTGGCACGAAAAAGAAAAAACGGGAGGAAAGGGAAGGGAGAGGGCTGTTTACCTGATTTTGGGTTGGAAAATCCACAAAAAAAAAAAAAAAACCTCTTGTTTCATTGTTTTTGAGTGGAGAAAAAATAGATAGAGATAGAGAAGGCACAATGGCCTTCTTTGCCCCCCTCCCAATCATTTAAGATGGAACAGGACCCGAACCACCTTGAACTGAGCAGAACTGCCTGGTTCTAGTTGCTTTAGGTTGGAATTGCATGGTTTGGGACCTTGGGCCTTGTTCTGTGCCAAAATGCTGAATCACTGTTTGGGGGTGGTACGGTTCAGTACACCCTGCACTAGGTGGTTGGGTTGGTATGATAGACTACTTCTAACTGTATTTTACGGTTCTTTCAATATCTTAGTTAAGTTCCCCAAGGGCAATTAACATTGCATTTAAAATATGTTATTGACTGTGTATAAATTGTAATTTTTATAGAATTTGTACAATGCTAGTGCATATGTTCTCCATACATTAAAAGAAAAGGGAAGAAAATTCGGAGTTCTCTTTTGAATTAAATTAACTTGAGTTGTTTCTCGTTTCCATGTGAGCCTTTTTAATCTCTTTCAGGGTGCATTCTTCCATTTGGCACCTGATATCCAAAGCAGACAGACACTTCTAGGGTGCTGATACATGTATAGATACTGATCAAACCATGATATATGCTTTGTGGATTATGTTAATATAAACTTTTGATCTGTATGCATGATTGATATGTGCTTGCTAGATGAAAATGGTCAATATTACTGTGGTTCCCGTCATGTTTACAATATTTTTGCTGTGGCTTTTTTTATATGCAATTGCTTTGGTGGATTCTCAAATTTCAGTAATCTTATTTCCATGTGCTTATTTGGATAGATCTTGGAGGTGATTAGCTTGAATTTCAATTTCTAATTATATGCTTTTGGATGCATTGAACATCATTTTAAATTCCGAATGTTTCTCCTGCAGTTGATTAGACTTTTGTGTTGGTGTTTACACATGCAAGCTTAATTGCATGGGGTACGGAAATGATTTTCCTGGCTTTTTATTTGTGAAATTTTTGATTTGGTTGCATGAAAGCCATTCCACATTGCAAATCTTACTTGTTGAGTTATCCAGACTTGTGTGTTTGCACATGTCTATGTGTGTAGGAGTATTTTTGAACATATAGGGAAAGAAAGTCTACAAAAATGACTGCCACAGATATGGTGTAACATCTAAGAGTGTTCTGAGCACATGCTTTTGGATGTCCGTGTTGTGCTTATGTTTTCCTTGCAACATAACTTCTTATTCATCTTCTCCTTCAAATGTTGAATCTAATGATGGCTTTATTTATTGGAGACAGGCAGGTGAAGGTATAAAGATTGAGTATCAAAGGAAGGTTGCTTTACTCAATAAGCAAAAGAAACATGGTCTCCATTCTGAAGCACTGGAGAAAACTAAATCAGCCGTAAGTCATTTGCATACAAGATACATAGTCCATATGCAATCTGTGGATTCTACAGTTTCAGAAATTAACTGTCTACGTGGTGATAAGCTATATGCAACATTGGTGGACCTTGTTGATGGGTAAGTTGTTCTGTAATTCTAGGAAAGGGCTTTTTTGCTGATTACACTGTATATTAGGCAGTAGAATGTTTTTTAAAAGTATCACTGCATTCTGTTATTTTGTCATTGTACCTTTTAGACTGTTATTCAGCTGCTAATTTAATTGTAAAATCTTAATTATGACTAACAAGCCTTAACCGTACCATTTGGAGTTATTTCAGTGTCTTGGCCTTTATCAGAGTTTCTAAGCAAGAGTTTTACCTCAACAACTTCAGTTCATGTGGAGAATTATCCCATGATAACTTGATTAGGGATTCAAAAAGCCCCTAATAGATCTGCTTAAGTTGCTTTGTGTTGACTGACTATCATTTTTACTGCAAGGTCCTTTATATATAATTTTACTTAAGATACATTTTGTGATTTGTTTATAGTTCTAATTCAGCATTTACTTCTATGCTTGTGTCATAAATTTACAATATTATGTACAAATAAATTTCAATGGAGCATGCCAGACCTTATTCTGAATATTCATCTACGAAAGATATGATGAGAGATCCTTTTGGCCCAACATTGGTGTAGGCTCCCCATGACAAGGACTTGCTTCTCTTGTTACTATTATTCAGCAGTTGTCACTACTCCTTTTTAGAATTCCTACATCACCTAGCCTAACCTTCCTACAAAACATTTATTATTCCAACATTTGTTATGTCATAGCTGATCAAGACCATATATTAATTCTCATTCACTATCCTAAATCTTTTCATTAGATGTCTAAAGTAGTATAGCTTGCATTGTTGAGCACTTGGCATGTTGGCAAATTGATTCTTAGAGATCATTGTAGCTTTTGTAATTTTTATATCTTCTCTGACGCCCATATCTTCTTATATATGTGTAATTCGATTTTAGTTTTTGCAATTTTTCATATTACATTTATTTTCACAGTAGATATAATAATATTCTTTTTTTCTTTGGCATTTCCTTTGATGTAGTTTTCCATTGAATAAGCTAGTCAACCAGAGTTTTCTAATCTTTTCCATGGTTTTGCATACCAACTTCAGAACCTTCTACAACCTTGTCAATGCCTATATTTTTTCAATTTTCCTAATTAAATGCTGGTTTAATTCGTTGGAGTAAATATCTTTGCTAGAGGGTTTTTCTCCATCTTTTGATAATCTTAGCATGAGGGCAGTCCGATGCATGAGGCTTCTACTATTGCAGGGTTTGGATGGGATTAGATGCATGTAGCCTAACCCCATTGTGCAGAGAGACTGTTTCTATGTTTTGAACCTGTGACCTCTAGGTCATAATGAAGTAACCTTACCACTGCACCAAGGCTCACCCTCGTTCTATAATATTAGCATCTTTAATGAAAATCAAATTAGTCTTTCTTTCACTATGGTGACTCCACCTAACTTGATCTATATCTCTTATTTTCCTCTTATCTTAACTTATACATAGAATTTTTGTTTTACTACCTAACTTAACATAGAGATTACCATAAACTATATGCTTGATCTTATGTAACATTTTTAACACCCTATTGCATTTTTTTATATATTTCTATTAGTCCTAAAAAATGTATTTACTGTTATTTCTTATAGATGATATGTACTAATTGAGGACCTCATCCGAAAAGGTCAGTTAGAAGGTGTTACTTGTGTTTCTTGGTCTGTATAAGTATCCAAGATCTCCTTAGTGCATAACCGATATTAGACCAAACGTGTGCTTGCATGGGTCCTCGCATACTCCATTTAAGCCTTGGTATCCTCGCTAGGCTAAGGATCTAAACAGCTCAAATCCAATCACCAACACCATGGAGGACCTATGGTCAGCACTAAAAGGGCATGTGTTGCAGTGTTCCTTAGTCTAGATGGGCCATGGGCTGGGTTTGCTCTAATATCATTTGTGGCAACTCAGGATTTTCTCCCAAGTATATAGCCAATGTGGGATTAAGCACACGCTTGCATGGTCCTCGCATGATGTCGGATCTTCTAAGGATTTTCTAAATATTACATGGTGAGAGGTCAGTTATTATTAATTTATGCACAAGAAAAGCATAGAAAATGAAGAAATTATACATCGAGCTAGCTAGGATTTCTTGGATGATTATTGTAGTCAAGAAAACAACTACTTTCAAAACTACTGAAGTTAAAGTTTTCCAGCTGACACGTAAAACCACGAAGCTCAACATTAGAATCTCAATAGCAAATGACACATTTTTTATTGCACAGCTCATTAGGAGTTTATAGATCTCTATTATTATTTGTCTGAATAGCTAAGAGGAATCTCTATGATTTTATTATCTTAAGAATCTTCTTTCGAATTTGTCAATTTATCCTGGTGGCATTAAGACTAATAGAAATTTTAGTTGTGATTATTCATGTTGCCCATGCTTCTGTTTGAAATATTAAGGCTTGTTCATCTATTTAGGACTTTTGCTCCATAGGATAAAATGTTTGTGGGATATAGATTTGCATCTTGTGGGATTGCACCTCATATCTCATGGAGGAAAATTTACCAGATTTCAGTTCTATACAGTGTTCAGAATCTTCAGATACAAGAGCAAGACACTCTTCATGACACTTCCTAGTTTCTAATATGGTTAGCCTAGTGACTATGGCATGACATGTGAGGGGTTCCTCTTAAGCATTTGATTGAATGCCATCTAGGCTGCATGGAGACTGCCATTTTGGTTGAAATGTCATGGCTGTTCATGTCTGAGCTCCTACTTTGATCAAGGAGGTTTTAGATGGTGGTGGCTATCTGGTACGGGGGAAGAGGAAGTATTGTGGGGCAGTGGTAAGAAGGGGAAAGAGGTAGGAGTCTAGGTTGGTGGTGGAGATGGCAAAGGAAGAGTAGATTGTGGAGGAGCAGCAGTTGGGTGGAAGGAGAGGGGAAGGTGAAACTGAGGTGGGTGGTGGTCGTGTTGGAGCTACAACAAGGTTTCTGTATATATGTATAGAGAGAGAGAGGGTGAGATTGTATTTGGATGGCTGGTGGTTGAGAGGGGGGAGGGCAGTGGTTGCTTAAGTTAAACAGTGGTGGGTGGTCATGCCCCAGGAGAAAGCAGATGAAGAAATGGAAGGGGAGGAGATAAGAGGTGCATATTGAGAACATAAAGAGAATAAAGCCTGATACAAGGATTTCTTTCCTTGTGGGATTTTCACATTCCCATTGACTTCATTAATTATTACTATGCATGACATCCTGTGCCCTTAGGGCTTGTATCCAAGCGGATTTAATTTTTCCTATATCCTAGCTAATCTTAATACCGAAACATCTACTTAGAAGCAAATTCGTCCATGTAAGCACTCTTTGCATGCTAGTGCTTCCTTAGCCCATAATGGTCATAGGAATTTATTTTGAGAGGAAAACAACTTTATTGGTCATGTTTTTTTGAGAGAAATCAAATTGGAACAATATAATGCAGCATCTGAATCTTGATTAATTCCCACGTACACACATTATATGTATATATAGAGCCAGGCTAGAATCAAGTTGACCGAATTTGGACTCAGATCCTGTTAGGTTAAAACTCTATAATAGAGGTCTTACATCAATGATCCAAGCCGTTGAATATGATCTACTACCTTAAAACTATTTGCATACAAAAAATCATATGATTTGGAGACCCCTAGCCTATGCATCAAGTAGTCAAAAATTGGACAGCCTAAATAAAATTGAATTAGATGTATCTTTTGATCACTTGATGCATAGGGTAGGGGTCTCCAAATCATATGATTTTTAGTATGCTAGTAGTTTTGAGGTAGTAGATTATATCCAACGGCTTGGATCATTGATGTAGGGCCTCCATTGTCCAGTTTTGACCTGACTGGATCTGAGTCCAAATTCGATCGATCTTACCTAAGTCTGCCCCTATATATGTGTGTGTGTGTCCATACATACATAAATATATATGTATATATGTGCGTGTATCCATACGTACATATATATATATATATATATGTGTGTGTGTGTGTGTGTGTCCATATGTACATAGATATATTTCCATGTTCAATACAAGAAACATGCCCCTACATGCTATTTTTAAAGGATTCCTATGTCAGCTTCTTCTGGATACCTAAACGCTTGACACTCTGTCGCACGCCCAAGTAACATATCTACAAGATTAATTCTTGTCTTAATCATAATTTGGCATAATGAGGATGAGCTTACGAACTTCTGATTTCAAGGATAATATGGACATCAATCCCCAGCCCTGAGAAAGTAGCATTCTCATGCAATGGGCTTATTATGTAGTTCGTATTTCCATAACAACTTGCATCGCATTTTCAATTTCTTGTTTTTGCTTTTCTCGGAAAACAAAAGAGAGAGAATGTGGGGAAAATCTTAAGAGGACAGAACAAATGTTAATAATTTGTTTGTCTCTTGAGTTCCATATCTTGAATGCTTGTATTACTCAGTAGTTCTCTTTTAATGAGATGGAAAGCAAGCAAGTCGCCATCTACCTCCTTATCATTGTTGTGTAATATACGAGTCCTGATGATTTTTCTCCCTTATTGTGCCCAAATACAGTGAGGTTCATCTACTTAAATTTTTAATGTTGCATTTTGATCAGGATGGCAAAGATGTGGGAAACAGTGCATGCACATCATGGCACCCAGCATGAGATTGTTGTGAACCTCAGAGCATTTGACATCTCGCTTGCTCCCAAGGAAACTAGTGAACAGCACCATGAACGTACCGTCCAGCTTTGGCAAATTGTGAGACAGTGGCATTTACAGTTTGAAAAACTAACAAAAAGTCAGAAAGAGTACATTAAAGCACTCAACAGCTGGTTAAGGCTGAACCTCATTCCAATTGAGAGCAGCTTGAAGGAGAAGGTGTCGTCACCACCACAACCATCTCAACCTCCTATCCAGGCCCTGCTGCATTCATGGAACGACCAGCTCGAGAAGCTCCCAGATGAGCTGGCTAGGAATGCTATTTATAGCTTTTCAGAAGTTGTACGCACAATTGTGGTGCATCAGCAGGATGAACTGAAAACAAAAGAGAAATGTGAGGATCTCCGCAAAAAGTTTATACGAAAGAAACGGGCTTTTGATGATTGGTCCTATAAGTATTTAGAGAGAAGGGCAGCATCAGGTGAGGAGGCCAATCCTGAGGGTGGCAGAGCATCTAATCAGGACACTCTGGCAGAAAGGAAGCTTGCAATAGAGACTCTGGAGAGCAGGCTTAAGAATGAGGAGGAAGCCTATGGAAAGCTGTGCCAGCAGGTGAGAGAGAAGTCGCTTGGGAGTCTGCAGACACATCTGCCAGAGCTCTTTCGGGCTGTATCAGACTTTGCTCTAGCATGTTCTGAGATGTATAAGAAGTTGAGATCTGTCACTCAGTCACAGAATGGTGCTTAACTAGCTCGAGTTCAAGAAATTTCTTGTACAGTTATTCAATTTGTATGTGTTACCTATTTTTAGGTTCTTTGATTTATATTTGTTGTTTATTGCTTGTTGTGAATGACCTGAAGAAGGGATTTCACCATCTCTCTATGTAAAAAAATAAGTATGGATTGCTGAATATGACTCATATAGAAAAAAAACTTTGTTTATTCTGTTTATGAGATAACAAAACCCCAATTAGCGGAGGCCAATTTACTTTGCAAAAGAGCAGGACCCTGCTGTAATTTTTCTTTCCCACTTTTTCGGAGAAATCTCCTCCCTGAGCTGTCTCTCATATAGAAAAACTGTTTATTCTGTTCATGAGATAACAAAAACCCAATTAGCGGAGGCCAATTTACTTTGCTAAAGAGAAGGATCCTGCTGTAATATTTTCTTTCCCACTTTTTTGGAGAAATCTCCACGCTGAGCTGTTTCTCTATTCTTTGTATGCCCATTGTTGGAGGGTAATTTATCATCCAGGCTGAAGATATGAATCAGCGAGAAGGCATGTGATGAAGTGTATAGGATCGATACTCCGCACTATTGGAGATGAAGGTACCCAATTTTGGAGATAGATATGTCTCTCTTGAATCATGAGAGAGTTGTCCGAAGGAGATCTTTTAGTACATAACTTTGGGTCTTCCCGATTCTAACTTCGAACCTTGGCGATCCTTGATTTTTGGCGATCTTTCTAAGCAGAACATCAAACTCCGACTGATCCTGACTTCAGCCTGTAATCAAGACTCCACCAACCGATCCCCACCTCCACAGCAAGCTAACATTTGAACAGGTGGATTTCAGACTTCGGCGGTAGATATACTTTCAAACTCTACCTATCCTTATCCCAGCAAATACAATTGATCTCGACTACCTTCATTCGGTGCCTAAACGCATTGGACCGCTCCAAAGCCTTCTCAATCGAAGCCAGTCCTATTCTATCTGTGCTCTCATTTCAAATTCAAAAGTTTCTGTGGCACCACAGTTGGCTTCGAAATAGATAAGGTAGGTGTAACTGCCCAATCTCGAAGATCCTGACCAAAATTTTGCCGTATCGTATCCAAATCGGCCAAACAAACTTTTCAAAATGGCCTTTCAGCCCTCGCCTATAAAATGGCCTCCAAGGGATCCCAAAGGTATGCATGCACAATCTCTCTAAAACGCTCTGTTTCTTCTATTTTTTAAAATCTGATTTGAGCGTTCGAGGATTCCCATCGGAGTCAACTCTGATCAGGACTTGCTTTGCAAGTTACTTTCGAGGAAGGGCATGCCACCACTCTAGCAACTCCGATCGAAATTTGAATTTCAACGGTAATAGATTGGTGCTAGAAAAAGGGCCCATGATTTGTGCTAGAAAAAGGGCCCATGATCTGATTTTAAGGAGTAGGAGATCGAGACCATGGCCCTATATAAAACATCTTCCCGACGATCCAATGCCGCTACCTCCCAAGTGGTGGAGAACACGGCCAACCCCCAGCCCAGGTGCAACTTCAAGAGGTTCTTCCACCACCTCCGTCACTGGTGGTGGTCATCAGTGCGAAGTAGTTCAACCTGCTATTTCAGTAGGTACATACCCTGACCACCACCATCTAGGCAATGCAGTAACTCCATGCTGCACCGACAGCAGTGGCGGTGCAGCAGTTTCATACTGTAGCGATGACAGCAGCAACACAGTCCACCAATGCTGCATCGATGGTAGAGCCGCAACCAGCAATCCTGTAAAGCAATCCAAGCTACCACCGTAGAAGTGATCACAGATCTCCCTATGGAGCCCTGAGCAGGGGAAACAAACTCACCATAGTCGACCGCAAAGCCCAGAGTGAAGAATGCAGCAGTCTTCGAGTCTCTGTTCTAGATAGGACTCGACTCCTAGTCAGCGATTCCCTCCGTAGTGTATGAAGGATTGTACTGCTCGAGATGTGGACATCAACTACAAGCTCTGAGAGATGAACGAGCAGAGTGAAGCACTCTGCAATCAGGCTCCAATGTGGGATGATGGATATCATATGGACTTGTCATTCAATATTCGGATCATGCAAGAATCGCTCTCTTGCAACTTCAAAATGTCGCAATTGGAAAGCTACCA